>NC_141877.1:648124386-648427416 GCF_056163025.1 Triticum urartu | reverse complement strand
ATGCCTATGCTGTGATACCTACCACTTGCTTGTCATGCCTCCTATATTGTTGAACCTAGCCTCTAACCCACCTTGTCCTAGCAAACCGTTGTTTGGCTATGTTACCGCTTTGCTCAGCCCCTCTTATAGCGTTGTTAGTTGCAGGTGAAGATTGAAGTTTGTTCCTTGTTGGAACATGGAGATGTTGTTCCTTGTTGGAACATGTTTACTTGTTGGGATATCACAATATATCTTATTTAATTAATTCATCTATATACTTGGTAAAGGGTGGAAGGCTCGGCCTTATGCCTGGTGTTTTGTTCCATTCTTGCCGCCCTAGTTTCCGTCATATCGGTGTTTTGTTCCCGGATTTTGCGTTCCTTACGCGGTTGGGTTATAATGGGAACCCCTTGACAGTTCGCCTTGAATAAAACTCTTCCAGCAATGCCCAACATTGGTTTTACCATTCGCCACCTAGCCTTTTCTTTTCCCTTGGGGGTCGCGCGCCCAAGGGTCATCATTATTTTAACCCCCCCCCCCCCCGGGCCAGTGCTCCTCTGAGTGTTGGTCCAACCGAGCGATGTCCGGGGCTACCAGGGGCAACTCTGGGCTGGCCTACCCGACGTCTTGCTCATCCGGTGTGCCCTGAGAACGAGATATGTGCAGCTCATATCGGGATTTGTTGGCACATCTGGGTGGTGTTACTGGATTTGTTTTAACTTGTCGAAGTGTCTTGTAGAACCAAGATACCGAGTCTGATCGGAATATCTCGGGAGGAGGTCTATTCCTTTGTTGATCGTGAGAGCTTGTCATGGGCTAAGTTGGGACTCCCCTGCAGGGATTTGAACTTTCGAAAGCCGTGCCCGCGGTTATGGGCAGATGGGAATTTGCTAACGTCCGGTTGTAGAAAACCTAAAGTTGACCTTAATTAAAATGCATCAACCGCGTGTGTAACCGTGATGGTCTCTTTCCGGCGGAGTCCGGGAAGTGAACACGGTGTTGGAGTAATGCTTGACGTAAGTAGTCCAGGATCACTTCTTGATCATAGTTTCTCGACCGTGCTTTGCCTTCTCTTCTCGCTCTCATTTGCGTATGTTAGCCGCCATATATGCTAGTCACTTGCTGCAGCTCCACCTCATACCTTTACCTTATCCATAAGCTTAAATAGTCTTGAAAGTGCGTTATATCGACTAGAGGGGGGGTGAATAGGCGATTTTTATGAAAGTCTTCAAAACTTGGGAGTTATGAAGACAAACAGTGAAGATTATGCCTATTACTATGCAGCGGAAGTTAGATTACACTAGGCCAGCCATGGTCATGTATTCAATAGAGTGAAAGCACAGTGACAAACAGCTTCAGTGTAATAAGGATCAAGTAGGAAGAAGTTATGAAGCCAAACAGATCATGCATTCACGTTGTGAAGACAAATGATAAAGCAAGCATGCAATGACTTCACAATGAGTAACAGCAAGAGAAGGAAGTGAAGATGAAACCAGTGACTCGTTGAAGACAATGATATGTTGGACCAGTTCCAGTTGCTGTGACAACTGTACGTCTGGTTGGAGCGGCTAGGTATTTAAACCTTAGGACACACAGTCCCGGACACCCAGTCCTGAACACACAGTTCAGGACACCAAGTCCTCACCGTATCATCGCTTCTGTCTAACAGTTTTTGAATATGTTCCATAGCTTTTTGTTGTTCAGTTGCAATTTTAGCAAGTGTTTTGTAGCTGGGTTTTGAATCACAATCAGAGTCATCGTCACTAGATGTTTGATAGCGAGTAGTGCGTGTGTTTACCTTGGCACCGCGTGCCATGAAGCAGTAGGTAGGAGTGGAGTCGTTCTTGTCATTTGCGTCGGTGTCGGCGATGCAGTCATTGTCTTCAGTGTTGAAGATGGACTTGGCGACGTATGCTGTAGCCAGACTCGCAATCCCAGAATCAGACTCCTCCTCAGACTCCACCTCTTCCTCCTCAGATGCGGACTCCTCCTCTGAATCCATCTCCTTTCCAACAAACGCACGTGCCTTGCCAGATGAGCTCTTCTTGTGTGATAAAGACTTTGATGAAGACTTGGAAGAAGACTTTGAGTATTTCTTCTTCTTCTTGTCGTCAGAATCATATTCCTTGCTCTTCTTCTTCCTTCTGTTCTCATTGTCCCACTATGGACATTCAGAGATGAAGTGTCCAGTTTTCTTGCACTTGTGACATGTTTTCTTCTTGTAGTCATGAGCAGAAGCTTCATCATTCCTTGAGCTTGATCGTGAAGATTTTCTGAAGCCTTTCTTCTTGGTGAATTTTTGGAACTTCTTCACTAGCATTGCAAGTTCCCTTCCAATGTCTTCAGGATCATCAGAACTGCTGTCAGATTCTTCTTCAGATGAGGAAACAGCTTTTGCCTTCAAGGCACGAGTTCGCCCATAGTTTGGACCGTAGATATCTCTTTTCTCAGAAAGCTGAAACTCATGTGTGTTGAGCCTCTCAAGTATGTCAGATGGATCGAGTGTTTTGAAATCAGGACGTTCTTGAATCATCAGGGCCAGGATGTCAAACGAACTATCAAGTGATCTCAGCAGCGTCTTGACGATTTCATGTTTGGTGATCTCAGTGGCGCCGAGGGCTTGAAGCTCATTTGTGATGTCAGTGAGCCGGTCAAATGTGTGCTGGACATTCTCATTGTCATTTCGCTTGAAGCGGTTGAAGAGATTGCGAAGGACACTGATTCTTTGATCTCTCTGAGTTGAGATGCCTTCATTGACCTTGGAGAGCCAGTCCCAAACCAGCTTGGATGTCTTCAAAGCACTCACACGGCCATACTGTCCTTTGGTCAGATGACCACAGATGATGTTCTTGGCAGTAGAGTCCAGTTGAACGAATTTCTTGACATCAGTAGCAGTGACACCTTCTCCAGCCTTGGGAACGCCGTTCTCGACGACATACCATAGGTTGACGTCAATGGCTTCAAGATGCATACGCATCTTATTCTTCCAGTAGGGATATTCAGTTCCATCGAAGACGGGGCACGCAGCGGAGACTTTAATTATCCCTGCAGTCGACATAGCTAAAACTCCAGGTGGTTAAACCGAATCACACAGAACAAGGGAGCACCTTGCTCTGATACCAATTGAAAGTGCGTTATATCAACTAGAGGGGGGGTGAATAGGCGATTTTTATGAAAGTCTTCAAAACTTGGGAGTTATGAAGACAAACAGTGAAGATTATGCCTATTACTATGCAGCGGAAGTTAGATTACACTAGGCCAGCCATGGTCATGTATTCAATAGAGTGAAAGCACAGTGACAAACAGCTTCAGTGTAATAAGGATCAAGTAGGAAGAAGTTATGAAGCCAAACAGATCATGCATTCACGTTGTGAAGACAAATGATAAAGCAAGCATGCAATGACTTCATAATGAGTAACAGCAAGAGAAGGAAGTGAAGATGAAACCAGTGACTCGTTGAAGACAATGATATGTTGGACCAGTTCCAGTTGCTGTGACAACTGTACGTCTGGTTGGAGCGGCTAGGTATTTAAACCTTAGGACACACAGTCCCGGACACCCAGTCCTGAACACACAGTTCAGGACACCAAGTCCTCACCGTATTCTCCTTGAGCTAAGGTCACTTAGTCCTCGCCCAATCACTCTGGTAAGTCTTCAAGGTAGACTCCCAAACCTTCACAGACTTCGTTCACTAGCAATCCACAATGTCTCTTGGATGCTCTGAATGCGACGCCTAACCGTCTGGAGGATTCACAGTCCTCAAGTGTAATAAGTCTTCAGATCACACAGACAAGAAGACTCAAGTGATGCCCAATTTACTCTGGCTCTGAGTGGTTAGGGCTTTTCTCCTCACTGGAAATTTTCTCTCAAAGGCTTCGAGGTGGGTTGCTCTAAAACGATAAAAGCCGTGCACTGAAATCTGAGCAGCCAACCGTTTATGGTTGTGGGGGTGGGCTAGTTATAGCCACTTGGCAACCCGACCTGATTTGTCCGAAATGACCCTGGGTCACTAAGGAACTGACACGTGTCTCAATGGTCAGATTTCGAACTCTCATGGCAACTTTACTTGGGCTACAAGCAAAGCTGACTTGTCCGGCTCTGGACAAGATTCGCTCTCATTGTCTTCACGCGAAGACATAGGTTTTTGATTTAGGCATCACTTCAGTCATTCTGACTGGTTCTCCTGGACCCCACTTAACAGTACGGTGGTTCCTGTGACTCAACACAAAATAAAAGGAACTACGAAAGATCTAAGTCTTCGAGCTCCATAGGCTTCATAACGCGTCTTCTTTTGTCATAGTCTTCAATGTGAATATCTTCATATACCACCTTTGTCTTCAATGTCTTCATACATTTTTAGGGGTCATCTCTGGTAGTAAAACCGAATCAATGAGGGACTTCTACCTGTGTTTTCCTGCAATTCTCACAAACACATTAGTCCCTCAACTAGGTTTGTCGTCAATACTCCAAAACCAACTAGGGGTGGCACTAGATGCACTTACAAGTCTTAATCGCGAGGGTGCGAGATTGCTGAGTCCCCGTGACTCACAGATACTTCCAAAACTAGCTTGCAGGTGCCGTTGAACCGTGCAGATGATGCAACCAAGCTCAGGAGGAGCTCGATGAAGATCTTGTCCTTTGTGTTGTTTCGTTCTAGTTGATTAGTAGTGGAGCCCAGTTGGGGTCGATCGGGGACCGTGTCGCATTTGGGGTTCTTCTTTTGTTTTGGTTCCGTAGTCGGACCTTGATTGTATTTGGATGTTGTAATGCTTTATTCATGTAATTGTGTGAAGTGGAGATTGTAAGCCAACTATGTATCTCTTTCCCTTATGTATTACATGGGTTGTGTGAAGATTACCTCACTTGCGACATTGCTTTCAATGCGGTTATGCCTCTAAGTCGTGCTTCGACATGTGGGAGATATAGCCGCATCGAGGGCATTACACCATTCCACCCATACTCCACTCAGGTTAAGCTTGTTCTTACTTGTTGCATTCTGCATAACTGGATCCTCCAGTGGGGCTTTGATGAACACGTGCCTGAGGAGGAAGAGGTCGAGCCTGACGATGTTGTTAGCTCCGGCCATGGTGTGGAGGCATTTGACAATGACGCTTGGAAGAACAAAAGGTTGTAGTGGGCAGAGGCAATGTGGCTTAACAGAGGTCAGTGCAGGATTTGAAGAAGAAGAAGAAGAAGAAGAAGAAGAAGAAGAAGAAGAAGAAGAAGAAGAAGAAGAAGAAACATAAGAAGAGGAAGAGGAAGAGGAAGATCCGGTGGCAGCAACACCGATGAACTATCCCCTATTTAGCCAATGGCTCTTAATAATTTGAACTGTCATTTGATAGTAATTAGGATGAACTGTCATTTGTTTAACTAGCTGGTACTACATGTTCAGATTGTGTGTGGTAAGCTCACCACTAGTTAGAAGTGGTGACAACACCTTATGCAAGTTGCAACCAAACATCATGTCATATGTGCGTCTAATGCAATGCGGACAACCAAACGCCGGATCAAAAATGATTGTCTCATGCAACTAGGTACATGTAGACAACCAAACTATATGCATCTAGGGTCTTTTTGCTTGCATCCCCTCAAACCGGCTCAATAAAGCCAGGCTCACCGGGCCAGGCTGGATTGGCAATGTAACCAAACACGCCCCAAACTCCTTCCGAGTATCTTAGTTGACTAGTTGCGGAGTCTTTTGGATCATAACGTCTCAGCATGTTGATGGATGCCGAGGTTCCTTGTTATCTTGTGGGCATCTTCACCTTCACGCGCACACCATTCAGCGTATTCATCTGTCCATGTATGTGGTAGTCCGGTGGCTAAGGTTCCTTGTTATCTTGTTGGCATCCTCACGTACAGAATATTAGAAATGTCCATGTGTGCATGTATGTGGTAATATCCTGCATATAGTGTTCGATGGACCGGAATCCCGCGCAGCTAGCTAGTGTGTGCACTACCAATTTAAAGTAAAGTTATTCTTAAAATAGTGAATATATTACATCTGGATTTTTTTTTTTGCGGGGATTACATCTGGATATTTAAAGTTCAGTGTTTGCCTTACGTCAAAATAATTTAAGTTTCACATGTCTATTGAAAAATATATCAACATCTACAATACAAAAAATAGTTTCCGTACTATCAAAAAAAATATTTTATTATATATATTTGATGTTGTACATATTAACATAATTTTCCGTAAACTTGGTCAAATTTATAGAAGTTTGATTTAAAATAAAACCAGAATTTCAATAAATTTGGAATACAGTAAGAGAGTTTTATTGAGTTTGGGCGTCGCATATTGTTGGGATTACTAAACAAAGAAGAGTAATGAAAGTGAGTCTTCTGCGTCTCATATGTAACTCCCCTAACCCCTGATTGATCCTCTTGTAGTTATCTTTGATATAATGAAAACTGGGTCACAGCAGGGGCCTTCCCCTACACTCTCTCTCTATCTCCATATCTCTCTCATGAATTAATTATTTACTGGTAACAATGAATTGGTTGAATTACTCTTGGACGTTCCAACTTATTTTAGAAACACGATCTCCATTTATTTATTTATATGTTTCCGCAAATTAAATCCTGGCATTTCATTATCGGAAAGCGATAAACAATCCCATTATAGTGATATACACACACAAGGAATATAACATTAGCAACGCAATTATTCTCCACAGAGCTTTGGTTTGGCCGGTCACCGGAGGCAAGGAGAGGCTTCCATTTCTGATGCAGCTTGCGGAGAAGACGACATGTGCTCATTAGTTGTTCGTGTGGAGGCTAAGTGTCTCATGTGAAGCTTTATGTAATTCTCTTTGTGTTTAAAGTTGTATTTATGTAATTTGGACCTATGCAGCGGTCGCAAAAGCAATTTCACCCCTAACTTAGGAGGCAATGGTTTTAGGACATGCCCTGACCAAGCTAACTTTCTTTCCTATATTTTTTTGCGGTACATCGTGCTACTTCTGAAACCGGTAGTATTGAATCATTGCAGCGGTTAAATAGTGGGGTGGTTTTGTCATTTTATTGTTTCTTAATTTGTCAAATCCCTGGCGGTAACCATCCTCATGAAGCCTCGTCGTTGTCGTCGCCGGTCATCAATGACCATGTCCAACAATTGATCAGAGCTGGCCTCCGTGCCCTTCAAGTAGGAGCTCCAAGTCTCCTACCGGGCATCACATCAACCAGCAGGCCACGGAGTCGCCGCTACAGCGTCCGGCGCCGTGGTCGCTGTTGCTCCTTCTGAGATGCCCCCGCTGCTTGTGCCTGCGTCATTTGAGTGCAACCAGAAAACAATCGACTGATCACGTACGATCTAGTGCATCCGGACATGATCAATCAATCTATTGTACATGGTGATTTCCTCGGCCAAAAATACCGTTGGGCTTTTACTAAGAAAGAGGTTTTCGGCATGATATCTCAGATGAAAATGGGATTCTATCTTCACCTTTTACTGAGAAAAAGGTTTTCGATGTGATATCTCAGATGAAGCCGAATAAAGCACCGGGATCAGATGGGTTCCCGGTGGAATTCTATAAGAAATGTTGGCATGTCAAGGATGCCTTATGCCTATGTTTCATGACTTCTTCAATGGCCACCTGCAACTCTTCCATCTTAACTTCGGTACGATAATGTTGTTGCCAAAGAAAGAAGAAGTAGTTCGAATCGAGCAGTTTAGGTCAACCTGTCTCTTGAATGTGAGTTTCAAAATATTCACGAAAGTAGGCACCAATAGATTTACACGGATCGCCCATTCGGTGGTGCAACCGAGTCAGACTGCATTCATGCCTGGGAGACATATCCTAGAAGGGGTTGTTGTCTTACATGAAATCCATTCGAAGAAACTAGATGCGATGATCTTCAAGGTGGATTTTGAGAAGGCGTATGATAATGTCAAGTGGCCGTTCCTACAACAGGACATGTGCATGAAGGGGTTTAATGGAACATGGAGGAGTCAGGTGGATTTCTTCGTCCAAAAAGATAGTGTCGGGATTAAGATGAATGATGACATCGGTCATTATTTCTAGACTCATAAGGGCCTGAGACAAGAAGACCTGATGTCTCCTATCTTATTTAACATTGTGGCTGATATGTTGGCCGTGCTTATAGGTCGGGCCAAGGAGAATGGCCAAGTAGGTGGACTTGTTTCCCATTTGGTTGATGGGGGAGTTTCTATCCTACAATATGCCGATGACACTATTATCTTCATGGAGCATGATCTTGCAAAGGCTAGGAATATGAAACTAGTGTTGTGCCTCTTTGAACAATTGTCGGGACTAAAGATTAACTTTCACAAGAGCGAGTTGTTTTGCTTTGGTAGGGCCAAAGAGGAACAAGATATTTACCGATAATTATTCGGATGTGAATTGGGATCCTTACCGTTTAGTTATCTGGGCATTCCCATTCATCATCGTAAATTAACTAATAAAGAATGGAAATGCATCAAAAAACTAAGTTGCTGAAAGGGTAAGCTTATGTCCTATGGAGGTCGGCTGGTGCTGATCAATTCAGTACTAACTAGTATGTCGATGTTCCTGTTATCTTTCTTCGAGGTACCTAAAGGGGTACGGAAGAGACTAGACTTCTATCGATCTTGTTTTTCTAGCAGTCAGATGAGGTTAAGGCAAAATACCGCTTGGCAAGATGAGATATTATTTGCCGACCCAAAGACCGGGGGGGGGGGGGGGGGGGTCTTGGTATTGAGAACCTGGAGATTAAAAATAAATGCCTAATGAATGGTTATATTTGTTATCCGAAGAGACTGGTGCATGGTATGTGGGCACATATTTTACTGGAAAAATATTTACAATCTAAATCTCTGGCTCAGGTTACCATAAGACCTAATGATTCACCGTTTTGGAAGGAACTCATGAGAACAAAAGATATCTTCTTTCATAGGGTGAAATTCGTTGTTGGTAATGGAACAACAAGAAGGTTTTGGGAGGATATGTGGTTAGGAAAGACACCTCTAGCCCTATAGTATCCCACCTTGTATAATATTGTGCAACCTAAGGAGGATTACGTGACTACAGTATTATATGTGGTACCTTTATATATCTAGTTCAGGAGGTCTTTAGTAGGGGAACATTGAAGTTCCTGGCTACACTTGGTGCGGAGGTTGATGGATGTTCAACTCTCCGACCAACCGGACTACATTCACTGGAAGTTAACGGGAAATTGAGTGTTTACGGTTAAATCTATGTACTTGGATCTAATTAAGTCTGGCGCAATCCCAAGATCGATGCATATTTGGAAAGTTAAGGTTCCCTTGCGAATCAAAATTTTCATGTGGTTTGTCCACAAACAGGTGATCCTTAGCAACACCTCTTCATAGATGGGTAGATAGTGTATGATGTTGTTTTTGTGACCAAGATTAAACAACACCTCTTCATAGATTGCCCTCTCGCGAAATTACTTTAGCAAACCATTCATATAGCCGCTAACATTACTCCTTCAGCTAGTATTGATGCGTTATTTGGGACATGGCTAACTGGAGTGGAACCTGCTATTGTGGCATGTATTCGGATTGGAATATACGCGCTACTTTGGGCTATATGGAATTGTAGGAACGATATGATCTTTAACAGACAAATACTTCAAATTTCTTGCAGGTTATTTTCAAAGCTACGACATGGAACCATATGTGGTTGTTACTCACTCCTATGGACTTCAGGGAGCATTCGGTTACTGGGTGCAACCAGTGGGAGATGGTAGCACGGGGTATCTTCAACCGGCTTGGATGGCGGTCTCATAACGGAATAGATGTTTAGTCACTTTGTCCTATTTTCCAGCCAGTTGTGGCTATGATTTCACTTTGTCTTCATTTTTCTCTTTGCTCTGTTTGCGAGCTGTATTGGATCTCGGACTTTGCTAATTGCTGCCACTTTTTAATAATATGGTCGCATGCATCTTTCGGATGCAGAGGCCAGGGGTAATCCTCCTTTTTAAAAAAATACCGTCCGGGAAGAAGCCATCTCATGTCCGGTCCGGTCTCTGCAGTCCCGTTAAAGCACGAGAAGAAAACACACGGATTTTGTCTTCCAATTTTACCCCTTCAAAAAAATATACTACTGATATTTTCTAGTAGTATTGATGGACCCAGTCCATTAAATGACTAGAAATGGACAGTTTATATTATTTTGATCTACCGTAAAAGGTCTAAACTATGGGCAAGATCTCTTGTATGTGCATGAATGAATACATTGAATATTTTGACCCAAGAAATCATCTGTATGCACCCTTAGAAAAGAAAAGAAAAAAAATCATCTGTATGAGAGAGAGGGGAGAAGAGTCTCTTCTTCTATTGTAGGCTCATCCTAAATAATCTCCATGCACAGTATAATAAAATTATAAATCCATCTAATTAATGAATTAAAGTCAAAGGAGTGCATACATATCATATATATAAATACTAATTTTTTTCATATATATTCGGACGGCAAACTTACAGTAGTGTACATATATATTTGCATGTGAGCACACATACATGCATGCATGTTGCTAACGTACACGCAAGCTCGCATAAGTAATCCTTATTCACCACACACATGTATAGCATCATGCATAGTAGCTGCCTTGTTTTTTTAACACAACTCACTGGGCATGCGGTAGTACAATAGGTGTAAGAATGCATGCATAGTCTGGGTCGTTAATTAGCTACCAGATAGCTAGTCATCCAGCGGCACGACATAGGCACCGAAGCCGACGAGGCCGTCGGCGCTGGAGCGGCCGAAGAAGCCGACGATGGCCCCGGTATCCCGCACAGGCACGCTGAAGGCGGTGCCCACCGGGCACCCGAAGGGGCCGTAGTCGTCTTGGGTGGACTCGAACTTGAGCGAGGTGACGCCGTAGTCATCGTAGGTGCCGCTGATGAAGGTGACGTAGTTGTCCTCGTTCATGGCGATGTTGCGCTGCTGGCCTTTGGTCCTGGAGCCCCAGGGGCCAACGCTGATGCGCTGGCCGGCCTTGTCCAAGTAGTTGTAGGAGAAGCCGAAGACGCGGCCGCCGGACCTCTCGCTGCTGCGGACGGCGATGCTCTGCAGCTGCACCGGCATGTTGCTGGCGTAGAGGTCCCTGGAGGAGCCGAGGTGGCCGCCCCAGGGGCCAATCTTGACGGGGCACTCCTTGGCCCCCGGCACGTAGACGCCCAGGGACTTGAGGGTGTCGTCGGAGTGGCCGAAGAAGGCCACCACCTCGTTCTTGCCCTGCCGCAGCGGCACGCTGAATGCGTCGCCCGCCGGACACCCGTACGTGCCGCGGTCCCCCTGGTTGGTGACTATCTTGAGCGAGGTCACCCCTCTGCTGTTGGAGGTGCCGCTCACATCGTTCACATGCTCCCCCTGGTTCATATAAATCTGCATGCATGCATGCGCTCAAATTTCTCAAATTTCTGCATGCATGTTGGAGTGGCCCAAAAGAGAGAGAGAGCGAGCGTGTGTGCTGTGTACCGTTTTGACGCCTCCCCAGGTGTTGCCCCATGTGCCGACGTTGATGGCCCCTCCGGTCTGGTCCACGTAGGTGAAGGAGAAGCCAACGATGCAGCCTCCAGGGGTTTCGTTGCTATACACGGTGATGCTGATGAGGCGTTGGGGGCTGCTGTAGCTGTTGATGTCGCAAAGTTTTCCGCTGGGTAGACCCCATGAACCAATCTTCACTGCGCCCTATATACATCCCCATACCACACAAACCAATCTGGATTTAGCTAGTGCTCAATCACAAGCAAATCACATCATATGTAAGTAGTATGCATGCAGCTGCAATCACTTACCGCCATTCGATCAAGATGCAACTAGCTAGAGCTGGCTAGTGGCTAGCTAGCTAGGGAACGTACGTGAAGCTAGCTAGCCAGCCTGAGAGTGAGATGGATGATTGCTAGTGTGTAAGCCCCGCTATTTATAGCAAGCCCTAGCTTACGAATGCATATATTCACCACGCATCCATTGATTAGTTGATATTTCTAGTTATCCCGGCCAGTCGAATTCAACAAGCATAGACACGCACAATCACATACTTAAGCTTCTAGTAGACGGGCAAAGTCATCAGACATCTCGCTGTTTAGGGATAGGCCGCACACCATGGAATATTCAATCTTAGTGAGATACACGGGACGCCAAACCTGAGATTGCCGCATACCATGAAAAGAATATTTCGTCTTAGAGCATCTCTAGCAGACCCCTTGAACCGTAAAATTGGAAACGCGATTTTCAGTTCGCGGAAAATGCGTTTCAAAGGTCAGTTTGAGCTGTGGCTGAACGAATCCCTCAAACTTAAACTATAGAACCGGATATTTGCTTATATTTTCTTCTACGTCTTCTTCTTACTCTCGCACGTGTCAACGGTCAGCTAGCTCGCTCCTACAAAGCCGGCGGACAACACACGAAGCGGCCAAATACAGAGCCGCCGACGTCCAGGACGGCTCGCACGAAGCGCCCCGGCCCCATAGTCCGATGCCATAGCTGCTTGAATGGATCGATTGATCCAGGAGCTAGCTAGCTAGCTTCCATCGCCGTAGCTGCTTGAATGGATCGATCGAGTCGATCCATGAGCTAGCTAGCTAGCTCCCGTCGCCGCAGCTGCTGTAAGCGCCGAGTTTCCAGCGAATTCCATGGCGGAAGGCCAACGGAGTCCCAAGCGCTGGCTTACCGACACATGCATGTTCGCATATATTCAGCACACACCCATTGATTAGTTGATATTTCTACTTATCCCCGCCAGTCCAATCCAACAAGCATAGATACACGTTTCATTTCGCATAGACACACACAAGCACATAGTTGAGCCTCTAGTAGATGGATAAAGTCACCAGACATCTCGCTGTTTACGGATAGGTCGCATACCATGAAAAGAATATTCTATCGTAGTGAGACACACCGGACGCCAGACCTGAGATTGGTTGCATACCATGGAAAGAATATTTCGTCTTATAGCATCTTTAGCAGACGCCTTAAAGCGCGAAACTAAAAATGCGGTTTTCAATTTACGAAAAACGTGTTTTAAGGGTCGGTTTGAGTTGCGGCCGAACAGACCCCTCAAATTTAAACTGTAGAACCAAATATTCTCTTGTATTTTTTCCCACGTTTTTTTCCTCTCGCGCGTATCTACGGTCAGCTAGCTCGCTCCTACTAAGTCGACGGACAACGCACAAATCAGCCAAAAACAGAGCCTCAGGTGTCCAGCGCGGCTCGCACGAAGCGCCCCAGCGTCCATCGCCGTAGCTGCTTGACTGGATCGATCGAATCGATCCAGGAGCTAGCTAGCTAGCTCCCGTCGCCGTAGCTGCTTGAATGAATCGATTGAATCGTTCCAGGAGCTAGCTAGCTAGCTCCCGTCGCCGCAGCTGTTGTAAGCGTCGAGTTTCCGGCAAGTTTCATGACGGAAGGTCATCGGAGCCCTGAGCGCTAGCTTGCCGACGGATGCATGTTTGCATATATTCACCACACACCCATTGATTAGTTGATATTTCTAGTTATCCCCGCCAGTCCAATCCAATAAGCATAGATACACTCAAGTACATAGTTGAGCCTCTAGTAGATGGATAAAGTCACCTGACATCTGGTTGTGTACGGATAGGCCGCATACAATAGAAATAATATTATGTCTTAGTGAGACACACCGGACGCCAAACCTGAGATTGGTCACATATCATGGAAAGAATATTTTGTCTTAGAGCATCTCTAGCAAACTCCTTAAACCGCGGAACTGAAAACGCGATTTTCAGTTCGCGGAAAAGCGTTTTCAGGGTCGGTTTGAGCTGCGGCCGAACAAACTCCTCGAACATAAACTGTAAAACCGAATATTTGCTTACATTTTTGTCCCCGCGTCTTCTTCTTCCTCTCGCCCGTGTCCACGTCAGCTAGCTCGCTCCTACGAAGCCGGCAGACAGCGCAAGAATCGGCCAAATACGGAGCCAGCGGTGTCTAGGACGGCTCGCATGAAGCGCCCCTAGCGTCCGTTGTCGTAGCTGCTTGAATGGATCAATCGAACCGATTCAGGAGCTAGCTAGCTAGCTCCCGTCACCGTAGTTGCTTGAACGGATCGATCGAATCGATCCAGGAGCTAGCTCCCGTCGCCGCAACTGTCGTAAGCGTCGAGTTTCCGACGAGTTCCATGGCGAAAGGTCACCGGAGCCCGTGTGTGCATGGCGGAATTCCCTTCTCGCGTAGCGTTGACCGGTTTTTAGGGAACCCTCATCTTTGCCTCCAAATTTGTAAATAAAAGGGTTGTGGAGGTGGATTCTCAGGGGCATGAGAAAATTTACGGGTTTGACCATTTTTATGGGCTCTATTCAAGGTGTTTTTTAATAGCAAAAAATAAAAACATCATTTTTTATCGGTTTGACTATTTTTTAAGAAGTCTGCTAGAGATGCTCTTAGTGAGACACACCGGACGCCAAACCTGAGATTTGAACACCAGCAGACTGAAGTTGATGAATGTGAGTATGCCTTCTCTCTTCTCTTAAGTACAATCATATTGGAGATGTGTGCACTCTTATTTTATTATGCTCTAATATTAGGGTAATATTTAAAAAGAAGGAGCATGGTCTTATACGAATTCAAAGAACTTCTGTGCTGAGTAAATTGTTCATTAATTTATTCCATTGAAGAAACATAATGACATAATATATCCTATTTATGGGACTTACTAGCAACATAATATGACACCACTAAAACATTATTCCCAAAACTAACATGGCCGATATGTCAGGCCTACATAGCGTGATATGTAGACACATATTTTTGCAGGGCGTCTGGCCTGACTAGGCTTCACACTTGCCACTAATCTCGGTATCCTCCCTGCTGCTTTGTCCAACAAGTAGGGAGTCGGGTCGGGGTTGGCTTGACCATTCTGTGTGGGGCAGCCTTTACCAGCGAAACCTTACAAAAGTAAGTATCAAGCCACGTAAGGCCGACGTTTGGGCAATATGTTCTTTGAACTAGGTGTTGGGGCGTGCCTGGTTGTACTCGCCCCTTTAACACTCTTTTCTATTCTAATTAGCATTTGGGATAATTGCTTTAGCTAAGAAACTTAGCAGCAAAAATAGAAATATATACTTTACAGAGAAAGCTCATTATAGATCTGAAGATGAAACATCTGACTGACAATAGTGCACTTAACATAAGCAGCAACGTAGGTTTAGTGTCTTGAAAAGCATGTGATAAGAGGACCCAAAAGCAACAGATAGGTTATCACAGGATATAACATAATTAGGAGTACTTAGTGCTAGATTATATTGACACAGGGGCTGCATCATCTTCGATGGTGCATCTAGAGGTAGTGCACGGTGAGGACCAGGCGGCGCTTTGAAGTTATCCTGAAACGAAATGCATAGATGTCTCCCTCGCGAATGTTGGCGCGGCGACAAAACTCAGGCCAGTTGGTGGTTATAGTGGCCCTTTTGTCCATTCCTAGCATGATGCAACATTCGGCGAGCAGATGGCGGTCTGCAAGTCTGACCATGAGTGTATCATTGTTTGGATCAATGTAGTCCTGCAAGTTCTCTTCAGTATAGTTAACCTGAAAATACTGGTAGAAGAAAGTAAGTTATTTACATGGACATAAATTGTTGTGTGATATGGAAGATAAGAGCGTGTTCTATGGATATTCATGATATTAATGGTGTTAGCAAAGTACTGTTATTCACTACACGTCTTGAGGACCCAACATTCTGAATGGTCAAGTAAAATGGCTCATGAAAGAGCAAAGAGAAGTCAATATTTCTGGTGTGCAATTGACGATTTGAGTATGTACAGCTTAGTGTATGAACAGAGAACAAACGAATGAAAAAATGGTAAGCTAGAAAAGGCAAAGTAGAAATTTCATAAGTGGTAGGAGAAAAATAACAACAGATCAGGTGTTGATCAGGTGAGAAAGGGAATATAATTGGTATTTGTAACATAAGTAAACTGCTGACTGTTAAGTAGTATGAACAGAATATGATTTGTTATATTTTAAGCATGGATAGAACAATAGTATAAATAGGAAAATATGTGCAACTTTCGTTTGTATCATCACAAAGTTACAGTTGTAAAGGTAATTAAAATGCATAAGAAAACAACATTTCATATTCTGTAAAATGGCTGGTGAAGCTCATGAAAAGAGTGAAGTAGTAAAGGAAGATGAAGAACTAAAAATAGATGTGCTTGTAATTGAATGGTCGACTACAGTAGATTATAGAGCTCTAAGAAAAAACAAGTAATATTGTAAAAGCGAGTTCAATGAATCTGATTGAGTATAACTAAGTATGAGAGTGGTAAAGAATGGCGATGAAAGAAAATTGGGCTTACACAAGGCAAATTAATCATTTTCATATACAGTGTGCGGATGGCATTAAAGCATTAGTAGTGGTGTTGAAAAGATAAGGTTAAAAGCACAGATACTCGGTTAGAATAAATGAGCATCTTTTCTGTTAAAAAAACAATAAAAAGTGGGAGTTGTGTGGTATGGAGATACAACTTGCTACATTATGAAGTTAGTAAACATTGAATAGGCTGTGCATTTGAGCATACCATGCGCTGGCCTGGTTGGCAAATGTCTTGTTGATTGTGCACACGTAGTACTTGATGTCTGGCTCTTTGTGCCAAAACATAGCAAAGAGAGTGTCTACTTGGTGCTCATAGAGGAGGCTTAGAGTCTGTAAATGGACTTGTTTGGAATGCGGGCATTTTTTCCAAGAGGAGGCTCAGAGTTGAGACTTAAGGTGACCATGCTTGTTATCATGATGCCAACCCTGATTTTTCAGTACAAATCCAGTTCTGAGTCCACTCGACCAATAAATGGTTGTTGATGGAAACACCTTAATCCCCCCTCCCTTTCAATGATCACAAGAGCTTAACTAACTGACAGAGTTCTAATAATTGCCTGAGCTGGTATTGTACATGTAGAGGATGTTCACCGATCCTGCCAGATGCCCGCCAACAAGCTTGTCGTCGGTTCTACACAAGCAGCAAAACCGATCAGATTAGCCATTTCGGATGTTACTCAGATGACGAGAACGGTTATAAAATTACGCCGATTGGCGGCATATTTTTTGTTTTTCCATCAAATCTGAAAAACAGTGAATGTCTCCCACTGAAGTTCAGTATTTGGCTAATGCAAAACTGCAAATAAAATACTTGCGTACGGAAAGCATAAATCGTCATTAAAAAGGGCAAATTAGCAGTACTACTTGTGCGGACAACAGATTTATGGCCAAACCATTGCAAAGGTAGCACTCTCCAAGAAAACGGGGAAAAACACTCAACAAAGAGGCGTATGTAGCATGATGGAGCAGCTAATCATCCAGTTGGTTGTTAAAGGTTAATTTTATCAGACGGGCCTGTAGACTGATATTTCCAACTGGAGATTTGATAGACAATCCGGGGAGAAAGTTCTTTATGAAGGGCACCGAGAAGCACTGAGATGAAAAACACACGAGCAATTAGTAAGCAATTATCTCTTATCAATCCTTGTCGACAATCTTCATGATAAAGTAGAAGCCAGAAAAGGGATCTGCGAGCCAACATATGAATATGAACATACAACATAACCATCTATGGAAATCTAATTAGTAAGCAATATGTCTTCTCAATCCTTGTCGACAATCTTCATGATAAAGTAGAAGCCACAAAAGGGATCTCCGAGCCAACATATGAATATGAACATACAACATAACCATCTATAAAAATCTAGATGACAAAAATATCATACAAAGGGTTGGGATTAGAGTGGACCAACAACAAAGGCTCCTGATCTGCTTCTATTCAATCAAAACACCATAAGGAAGGATAACTAATACACAAAGGGTAGACGAGACAATCTGCTGATTCAATTAAAGGTACTCAACAACTGTATAAACATACTCATAATGGTAATGCTGTAAAATGTGATTCTGTGCTAGATCTGATTCAGCACTAATCAGCCAGGCATCAAATTAATTTTTGAATGAAGGACATGAAGCATAATAGGGTGCAGAAACCTCCTCTTCAGGACATGAAGAGAATTCACAAAAGGAATAGAATAATCTTCAAACAGGAGAGCGGGTAGCGAGGAACTTGGAAATGAGAAAATATTCTTTCAACTCACTATCAAATGGTCAAAGATAATGCCTATTCAAAACTGGTACTCACTTTCAAAATAAACAAGAGAAACAAAAAAAATCCTCATGTATAAATACAATGAAAAAATGTGAGAGAACATAATAAATGAAATGAAGTTCGGATAAAATTAATTTTTCTTTAGGTGGATAAACTTCTGATCAGGATGACCCCACAGAAGTTACTTGGAAGATGGAATAGGTGCACAGTCCATAAATATATAGATTTCAAAGTTATTTTTCTTTGATGTTTTACTGAATGGCATATATGCTTCTATAGCCACATAATTTTCTTTTCTACACTCTGAACAAGTTCTCACGAAAACGAGGGCTAAAAGCAGCAACAACTATTCACTAATCAATATAAGAAAGATGATACAAAGGAAGAGCTCGTTCAATTCTGTCTCCAACAACAACAGTGGCAGAACTGATCTTCTCAAGATACCCTCATATATATGAACTGGGTGTGTGGAATTTCAAATAAGTGAAATGATATTTACATGTACTGTTGTAAAGGATCTAAACATCAATGTTTGCTTGTTCACAGAAGCATCTTACTGGCTTACTGCATAACCATCCAATGCAGGGCAATGAACAATAACAACCTCTTGTTAGATAGGAAAAAAAGATATTACAAAAACAAAACAGATGGTTCATGACATTAAACCACGTCCAAATCATAAACTCGAACTAACTTTGTACCGTGTTCACTTACCAAAACCAGTCCCCCGACCACTTCTTGGATGTTCTGAATTTCTAAGCCAACATTCTCATTCACTGCGCCTCTCCTGACCAGCAAAAGAGTTCAGGACATGTCAGTATAATTCACACTTGTTGGCAGGAAGTGAAAAATTGATCCTAAATTTAGTACTCCCTCCATTCCATTTTCACATGGAGTATTGCATAATTCAATACGTGTGAAATGAAAGCACTGAATAATTAAAAGTAGCAAAACAGTTATGCAGGAGATGAGATGGGATGAGGGCGTATTGTGCGTTGGGGTAGTGGAAGTGGGCGAAGAACTCTTGCACGCCGTCGAACGAATTCACCTGCCCACCAGGTCGACGCAACTCTCCCCGGACGCGCCGATGCGGCCGTCATTCTGCTGCACGAGCAGCAGCAGCATGCCCCGGACTGCCGGGACCAGAGCCCGGTCTCCTGTTCCCACAGCACGTCGTCGACGACCCCGCCGAACCGGATCGGCGCGGTATCGATCGACCATCCCAGCACGGCCACGACACGCCACTTCAAATGCATTTTGTTTGTTTGTTCTGTATTTTCAGTTAACAGTACTCCAGCAAGGAGTAACAAGCAAGGTGGTTACCATCAACATTTAACGGTGGACAGGATTTAGATGATCATTTGGCAATGGGCAGGATTTAGAGGATCATTTACCACCATCATCATTTCCCTCGACAAGTACTCCTACTTCTGTCTACATGATTTAGAGGATCATTTTACAGTGGGCAGGAGTACAACACATCTAAATCCTGCGTACACAATAACACAATACAGGGAGTACTGCTGGAGTAGTTGCAGTTTGTACTCCTTGAGCAGTACTCTAGAGCAAAAGCTACAGATTTGCCCAGCTTTTCTAATGATTTACTGCTACAGCTACAGATTACTCCTTGCCATCACAAATGGTACAATACTCTAGAGAAAACCACAGCACTCCTTGCCATCACAAATCATAGTACTAACACAAAAAATTGGATTGCTAGAAATTGGACAGGGAGCAGGTACCTTGTCTGGTACGTCGTCGTGGTCACACCTCCGCCTGCCCGTAGCATCACTTAGTGGTGTGCGGCAGCAGCTCCTCCTACCCGTAGCAGCACCTCGTGGTGGACGGCAACTTGGGGTCTCGCGTCCACCAGCGCCAGGAGCTTGGCAGCGGCGGAGGGTGCTGCAGCGATATTCTCCTGCCCGCGGCAGCACCTCGAAGGTGTCCAGCCGCCGCAGCTCCCATCTGGTGGTTGTGCTGGCCCGGATCCGGCGTGTACGTCCTCGCAGCCACCGTATCCTTCCTCGCTGACGCCAGATCCGGGGATTCGTCGCTGGCTTGGAGCAAAAAGTTAAAAAAAAATTAGGTGGAACGGAGACCCGAGGCAAGGCGAGGCGGCGGCGCCGAGGGGAGGCGACACAGCAAGGGGAAAGGAGAGAGGCGAGAGCTGAGAGGAGCCCCGCGGCGGCGAGGGCGGAGAGGCGGGGGGAGAGGCGAGAGCTGAGAGGAGCGTGGCGGCGGCGGCTGCGAGGCGAGGGGAGTGAATGGAGTAGAGTGAGAGGGACGAGTCGGGAGTGCGGGTTGAATACGGAAAATACGAGGTCGTTTTTGCAAAATGACCAGCGCCGACGTGGCTATCGCGAGCTAGCGTCCTTGATGCGCAGCTGAATGGTTTTAATGAGACTAGCACACTGCCACGGGCCTTTTAATTTTTGTTCTGATTGTATATATACATGTATTGTTGTATATAACTCGATGATTTTTTAGTCCCTTCCAACAACATCACGTCAACATTCTTGTCGAATGGATTCCTTCTGAACATCAACATAATACATCTTTATCTCTTTCATACCCTGCAAAAAATAGACATATATAAAAATAAGAAGGGGAGACACATTTTGTATTATCATGTGCAACAGTATATAAAAAAGAATAATTATTTGTATGCATCTCTTTCAGTTGAGTAACACTCGATAAGGTTTCAGTCCATCTATCATAAAGCTTTGTCAATGGACATTTTCAAAGCATCATTGGAAACCATCAGTTGTTATCTCTATTTTGTAGTGTAAAACTTCCAAATCCTTCTAAATTTTATTTGTAATATCCTTGTTAATAAAACTAACACTCGGCCAAAGACAGCAGGCCTAACCTGTAAATGTACTTAACAATGAAGACAAGACAATGATCCATCATCAGTTTAATTACTTGTAGAAAGCCAGTTCATCTTGATTCCTGAACTTCTTACCTACAAAAACGTTGATAGATTTTTTCCAGTTAACAATATTCTAATGGTTGGCGACAAGAACGCCAATATACATTGAAAGTTAACAATAGGACAATATACATTGGAGTTAATCTGCATAATTTACTTGATAATTTAAGAAGGAATCATATTTGGCTCGCTGTTCTCGATGGTTATCACATAGAACTTGATGTCTGCAAAATTGGTGTCTGCATCCTCAAGGCGATTCCAGAAAACTGAAGAGATTCTTAGTGAATTAGCTTCTGATCATAGAAAACAAGTTCCCATGTATGTGCAACAAATTTATGCAAGACTAATGGCTCCAAACCATATATATGCGCTCTGTATGAAGGTTTTACAGCTTGATAATGGAAAACAATGTCACCTAGATGCAATGTAGCAATTTCCAAAATTGCTTATGAGTGTTATATAAAGATGGCGCTAATTAGTTGGGCATGGGAATCAGTTCTAGCAAGATGGCACTTTTCCATTACGACTCAGGTTTCAAACCAAAACAAGACCTCTAGGAAAATTGATGTTCTGAAAAATCATGAGTCTACATAGCAATGAGAAAAATAATGAACATTTAACAATAAAAGTGCAAGACAATGTCATCCATATTTTAATGCATTGCACATATATGATGCAAGAGAAAACATTAGAAAGATTGTTAGAAGGATGAAATTCAAATCAGAGAGTACTAAATTAAATAGAACATTACAAATACTGAAGGACCAACATAAAGACACATTACTTCAGCGCGAGTAATTTTGTAAGAACCAAGAACATGGCTATCATTGGTAGCATCAGCCATGTCGATAATTGCTCATTTTGATCATTTCTTGTGGTATGAAATTGATCACAAAATCATCCTTCGAAATTGTATATATGATAGATGTATAATGCATTTTTTCTGAGCAATGGACGCATATTCTGAACCTATGTATAAGCAATAATAATTCGATACTGAAGCACAAATTTAGGAATCCCCATTCATGCCCGCATCATCCAAAAATCAGCCATCTGATGTTTAGGAGCTACAGGCTGAAGAAGACAAACCTGAAGAGTAGGTAGTCGACCAGAATTGTGCCAGTGCCAAAGAAGCACTGCAAGCACAACATTGGCATGGTTAGGATTAGTCAATCTTAATCCCAATCATCCAGGCAACATTTGGCATGTTTAGGAATAGTCCGATCTTAATCCCAATCAACCATGCCGGCTAATCTTAAATCCACACGAACCCCAGCACGGGTACCTCCGTCCACACGAACAAATAGCACCCACACGAAGAAAAGACAGCAGGACGCCCAATTCATCGCAGCCGACCACAGACCGGCGAAACCCGCACGGCACCCTCTGCAGGTGGAAAGGATTCTTCACCCGTGGAAACAATTCTTCAGGTACAGAAGGTTTATTTCATCCTTGAGGGTTGGACCAACATTTGATTTGCTGGAGGGGGGCGGCCTTGCAGGTAGGCGACGGGCGGAGCCCAGGAGGCGCCTCACCTTGATGCGCGTGGCGGGTTCCTGGAGGCGCGGAAGCACTCCTCCTGCCCGGCGGCGGGGTCATCGGCAAAGCGGCGATGGAAGGAGCCCAGGAGTCCCTCGCCTCGGCGCGCGTGCCGGGTTCCTGGAGGCGATCGAGCACGGCCATGGCGGTGCCGTACGCTTCGTCGCCGGCGGCAAGCTTGGAGGAAAGAGAGGGGCAAGGCAGCAGGAATGGAGCGGCGGCGACACCGAAGGAGGGCAGGAGGCCAGCGCCGGCGGCGGCGCCGAACGAGGGCAGGAGGCCAGCGCCGGCGGCGGCTCCAATCGGTCCTCGGCGGCGGCGGATAGTCTCGGATCTCGGCGGCTGCTCGTATTGGAGTAGAGATGGGATCGAGAGGAGTCGACAATGAAGGATGGGATCGAGGTCGCTGCTGTGGGCACGAGGGATCGATCGTATGGTTTTTTTGGCACCGGTTTTTTCGCAGGAGGGTAGCGAGTTAATGGAGGTGGGAGGATGACGAAAATAAAACGAAGGTGGGAGGATGACGAAAAAAATCAGCGAAAATAAACCGCGCAGACTATTCATCAACTGTTTCATTAGGAGTAGAGATGCAATGGTGAAAAATATATTTACTAGGATACTCATTGCTACAAGCACTAGCTTTTGAGCACAAGGCTAAATTTACTCCATTTTTTTGTTGATTTCTGGCCAAGTCTTTTAACACTATTTCAATTGCAAAATTTTAAAAACCCAAAAAAGGGAACAAACAAAAAATATCCATTTTCTCAAATAAATTACATTTGCAATAATGTTAAATGCTCTCTGGAGCTGTCTTGTACTCCAAAAAAAATCAAATAATAGAGTAAAAATGTTAAACACACGAACCCCTGAGTCGTTTGCCCTTGTAGGCAGGCATTTCCCGTTGTTGCCACTTCACTTAATTTGTTTCGGAGGAGGCGGACGGTACCAATGGAAAAAATTGTCTATTCCAAAATGTACCTGTCGAATAGAATCTATCCCGTGCAGTTGGCGTGTAGTAGAAAAAGTAAGTTATTCTTGCAATTATGGACATATATCGGAAGGAATGTTTTAGAGAGTGAATCTAATGTGACACATTATTGACGCTATTGAATAAAGTGAACAATAATAAAAGCGAGAGTTATATGTGGAGGAGGAGGCCAACTCATTTTCCCACCCAGAGATCATGCGTGTATGGAAGCGTAGGGCCTGACAAAAAACTGTGTACTCTCTCCGCTTGTAAACATATGCAATTTTGGGTGTTGTCACGGTTTTACTATGTACTCCCTCTGTACACAAATGTTAGACTCTGGGACTTCATCCTTGCCATTGACCCTCTAAAACGGATCCTTAGCATGGCTATAGATATGAGGGTGCTCAATCTAGTTCAGACTCGCACTACCAGGCTAAGAACCTCCCTATATGCTGATGACGCCAGAATTTTTGCCAACCCGAACAAGGAGGAGTTACTGGCCATCCGTCACATCCTGGATGTTTTCGCCGAAGCCACTGGACTAAGAACAAATCTTGAAAAGACCGAAGTCTTCCCCATTCGCTGCGAGGACATTGACCTGGTTGACACTCTTTCGGTCTTCCCAGCCAAGCTGACCACCTTCCCCGGAAAATACCTCGATCTCCCCCTACACATCCGACGTCTTCAGAAGGTGGACTTGCAACCTCTCATCGACAAGTTCGGCGCTCGCATCCCGGGCTAGAAGGGAAGAAACCTTACGCGGGCTGGCCGGGTGGACCTCACAAAGTCAGTTCTCATTCCTACCATCACCTACCTGTTGGAAATATGCCCTAGAGGCAATAATAAAAGCATTATTATTATATTTCTTTGTTCATGATAATTGTCTTTATTCATGCTATAACTGTATTATCCGGAAATCGTAATACACGTGTGAATACATAGACCATAATATGTCCCTAGTAAGCCTCTAGTTGACTAGCTCGTTGATCAACAGATAGTCATGATTTCCTGGCTATGGACATTGGATGTCATTGATAACGGGATCACATCATTAGGAGAATGATGTGATGGACAAGACCCAATCCTAAGCATAGTACAAAGATCGTGTAGTTCGTTTGCTAGAGCTTTTCCAATGTCAAGTATCTTTTCCTTTAACCATGAGATCGTGTAACTCCCGGATACCGTAGGAGTGCTTTGGGTGTATCAAACGTCACAACGTAACTGGGTGACTATAAAGGTGCATTACAGGTATCTCCGAAAGTGTCTGTTGGGTTGACACGGATCGAGACTGGGATTTGTCACTCTGGATAACGGAGAGGTATCACTGGGCCCACTCGGTAATGCATCATCATTATGAGCTCAAGGTGACCAAGTGGTTGATCACGGGATCATGCATTACGGTACGAGTAAAGTGACTTGCCGGTAACGAGACTGAACAAGGTATTGGCATACCGACGATCGAGTCTCGGGCAAGTAACATACCGATTGACAAAGGGAATTGTATACGGGGTTGATTAATCCTCGACATCATGGTTCATCCGATGAGATCATCGTGGAGCATGTGGGAGCCATCATGGGTATCCAGATCCCGCTGTTGGTTATTGACTGGAGAGTCGTCTCGGTCATGTCTGCTTGTCTCCCGAACCCGTAGGGTCTACACACTTAAGGTTCGGTGACGCTAGGGTTATGAAGATATGAATATGCAGTAACCCGAATGTTGTTCGGAGTCCCGGATGAGATCCCGTACGTCACGAGGAGTTCCGGAATGGTCCGGAGGTAAAGAATTATATATAGGAAGTGTTGTTTCGGCCATCGGGACAAGTTTCGGGGTTATCGGCATTGTACCGGGACCACCGGAGGGGTCCCGGGGGCCCACCGGGTGGGGCCACCTGTCCCGGGGGGCCACATGGGCTGTAGGGGGTGCGCCTTGGCCTTCATGGGCCAAGGGCACCAGCCCTACTAGGCCCATGCGCCTAGGGTTTCCACCACGGAGGAGTCCAAGTGGTGGAAGGCACCCCGAGGTGCCTTGGGGGGGAGGGAAACCCTCCCCTGGCCGCCGCACCTAGGAGATTGGATCTCCTAGGCTGCGCACCACCCCCCTTGGCCCTCCTATATATAGTGGGGGGGAGGAGGGATTTCATACCTCAGCCTTTGGTGCTTCCTCTCTCCCCGTTACGTCTCTCTCTCGTAGTATAGGCGAAGCCCTGCTACTGTGACGCCCTGCATCCACCACCACGCCGTCGTGCTGCTGGATCTTCATCAACCTCTCTTCCCCCCTTGCTGGATCAAGAAAGGAGGAGACGTCATCCGTTCCGTACGTGTGTTGAACGCGGAGGCACCGTCCGTTCGGTGCTTGATCATCGGTGATTTGAATCACGTCGTGTTCGACTACATCATCCCCGTTCTTTGAACGCTTCCGCTCGCGATCTACAAGGTACGTAGATGCATCTAATCACTCGTTGCTAGATGAACTCCTAGATGAATCTTGGTGAAACCGTAGGAAAATTTTGTTTTCTGCAACGTTCTCCAACACTACCATGCGGCGGTCCTCCCCCTACCCAAATGGGCGCTCAAGAAGATGGACAGGTTGGCTCAGAATTTTATTTGGAGCGCTGATGACAATGACAATGCCGGTGCGGGGCGCTCCCTAGTAAATTGGAAATTGGTATGCACCCCCAAAATCTTGGGTGGACTTGGGGTGACTGACCTGGAGCGCTTTGGACGTGCCTTGCGGCTGCGATGGCCTTGGTACGAGTGGGCGGACCCTGACCGGCCATGGGTGGGCGCCGACCTGCCCTGCAGTGAATCTGACATGGCGCTATTCCGGGCCTCCACGACTATCACTAACGAAGATGGAAAGCGTGCCAGTTTCTGGAAGGATAAATGGATCGATGATTCTCCTCTATGCACTCGTGCCCCTGAGCTCTACAAGATTGCTACAAGAAAAAACAGGACGGTTTGTGAAGATCTGGAGGGGGATCGCTGGATTACTGCCATTGCCCGGTTGACCACTGCCGTCCAGCTCTGCGAATTCCTCGACATTTGGCAGCTCCTATAGACCACCGGCATTGACCCCTCCCGTCCAGACTCCATCCGCTGGAACTGGATGGGTTCAGGGGAATACTCTAGCAAGTCTGCCTACCATATGCAGTTCTCTGGTCGCTTGGTGCCTTTCCGCTCTGATAAGGTTTGGAAAGCACAGGCCACCCCCAAATGCAAGCTCTTCGCCTGGCTTGTCCTGCATGGAAGGATCCTCACGGCGGAAAACCTGGCAATCCGTGGATGGCCACACAATCCGATATGCCGCCTTTGCATGGCATCCAATGAGACGGTCACTCATCTCTGTAGAGATTTCCCCTTCTCGCAGGCGGTCTGGAGGAGCGTCCACGCAGCGGAGGGAATGCCTAGCCCGAGCCCACCGGACAATGGAACCTCCATCAACACGTGGTGGGAGGGCTTTCTTGCCAGTGTTCCAACTCAGAACAGGCGAGAGAGTAGTGGAGCCATGATTTACACGCTCTGGAACATCTGGAAGGAGAGGAACCGTCGGGTTTTCATCGGCAAGAGGTTGACCTACCAAGAAGTTGCCCATCTAGCTTTGACAAATATTCACTTGCACAGATCCATTTGCTTTCTCTTTCGCGAGTAATCCGCATGCCGATGGTTGGGAGGCTACCCCGCCACCCGAATTCGCTTGGTGCCTTTCGCGAGTAAACTATTGTAACACTCACTCTGCTTCTAATTGAAAGGCAGCGCTCCTGCCAGTTTCTCAAAATAAAAGTTAGACGCTGGGACGTAGTATGTACTATTATTATTTTGGGCAATTGCGTGGGTCTACCGATCCAGTCGAGCGAGGTCACCATGCAACCCGTTAGATCAAGCTATCCAGCCTCGTTGGATCAAGCAGTACCCTGCTTGGTCCGCTCAAGAGAAAAAAAATCCTCCCGTCCCTCGTCAACACACGACCCACACGGAGTGAAGTCCATAAAACCACCATAATTATACTGTCCTTAGCAAAAGGCCATCACTTTATGTGTTGGTCGCAAAATGTACTGAATAGAACACTTATTTTTTTCACAGAAAGCATTGATGGCTCGTTTGGCACTCTTTGATGAGGTTTCTGACTGGTGGGCCCATCCATCACGCTGAGTTGGCAAACAAAATTGCCATCGGGACATGTTGACTTGGTCTTCTTCTTTCTTCCCCTCGTTTTATTTCTCTTCTCGTGTGCATTACATGAAGCACCTGGTGTGTATGAGCGAGAGAACAACACCAGCCGAGGAGGGAGCGGTGGGGGTGGTCGGGGTTGGGCGGTACGCGAGCGAAGGCCTGAAGCAACGCCGTGATGCTTGTCCTCGCCGTCGTCTCCTGGTTCCATCCTGGAGCTTCCCCCACGGTCTCCTGCTAGCCGGAGAAGGACAACGAAAGCAGTGAGTGGAGGTGTTGCGATGCAATTAAGGAGGACCTCCGTAAATCAGGAAGGGTTTGTGCAACCCCCGGAGACGCAAACGACAAGTCACCCGTGCTCCAACTGTCGAGGGATGATGTGTTGGGGAGGAAGCGGGAACGCCACGTCGGTCACACCATTGAGAAATCCGGGTCAGGATGGGGCCGAGAATGGTGCCGCGCTGCCCTTCTGGACGCTCCTCATGCTCACCGCCCACCGCCACATCCTGGTTGCGAAGCTCCGCCACTTCAATGTCGTCGTTGACCCGAACAACCTAGAGTTGGCAGTACCCTGCACACGGTCTTATGTTTTAGGACTTCGACCACGAGAGAGGAAGTCGGCATGGAGGCAAGAGTCAAGAAATTGCGTATTAGGGTTAGGCCAACTCCAACGCACAAGCCATTTCATCTGGCCGCGTTTGTTTGGGTCCAAACTAACACAAATCACGACCCAACATGCACCTACAAACAGTCAAGCGTCCATTTTCTGTCCGTCTGCGACCCATTTCCCGCCTAAAATTGGTCCGCGTTTACGTCTAGACGGACAACGCATGGATGGGCGGGACGCGTACCCTTGTCCTCCCCTGGCGTGACTGCCAGGGACACAACAATCCCATTTCCCCCTTCTTTTTCAAAAAGCCCTCCCGCCCACCCTCAGCCCTTCCCGCTCGATGGCCAGCGCCCCGCAGGAACCCGCTGCCACCTCCGCCCTTCCTGCGACGATGAAGAAGAAGAAGCCGAGGGCAAGCTCACTCCAGCGGAGCTCGACCGACTTGACCGGGAATCGGCCAAGCAGAGAGCCTAGAGGGCCTCTCAGGCAGACAGGAAAGCCGTGGCCCAGAACGCCCTCGAGGCTGCCATCGAGGACAACGAGGCCCTCGTCGCCAAGGCCATGCAGGCAGCAACGACGCACACCTTCCTCATGCTAGGGTTTAGCCAACTACACCGGCCATTCTCCTTGGTGCCGCCATGGCCACGGCGAACACATGCTCATCGGTCGTTCGCCCTTCACAAGGTCAGTCGTCGAGCTCCTTCACAACACCTTAGACGGGCGACATTCATCCAGCGCACGAGCATGGTGTGAACCGCTTCTCCATGTCGTTGGGTGGCAGTATGGTCGCGCCGGCCACCCCTACACCAGCGGCCGTCATCGACCTCAACGCCATGCCTGGGTCAGGTGTCGCCAGCCAGTCGGCCACTGGGATGCAAGTAGCCTCGGGTGATTCCTACGACCAACCTTCCCAATGCCCGCAACCTGTTGGGCAGAACGCCCTATCCGACGCCGGCGCAAGACGACCCCGACTTCAACGCTTTCATGGAGAATGTCATCTATGAGGTCCGTGGCCAAGCCTTCCATCCCAAGGGCCAATGCCAAGGCTTCGATCCCGGCAAGATCCAAAGCAAAATGAATGGCGCTAGCTTTCATGACCGTGGACTTGAGCAAAATGTCCCCGGAGAGAAGAGGCTGGTTTGAGAAGAAGCAAAGGGAGATGGTCAAAAGATGATGAGCTACGGCCAAGATCGACGTCATTTTGTATGTCGGCTTGTGTGCCAGTATGAACTAGGGGGCCGCCAGACATGAAGTATGGCCATTTTTTGTGCGCTGGCAAGCGTGCCGGTGTGAAAACTATGGGGGTGATCAAATTTTGTAGGTTGGCATGGGTGCCGGTCGCTGGCACTCTAGCTAGCATGAACTTTGACCGCTAGCATCACTCTGGCCGCGACGACTAGATTTCTGGTTCATTTTTCCTTTGCCTAAAATTCAGGCGGACGGACGAAATACGAATGCGTCCGTCGGTTGGGCGCAAGGCAAGCATAAAGGTAGACAGGGTCGAACACCTCCCTTTTTCCAACGCAAAGGTAGAAAGGACCGGACAGCGCCCCTTTGCCCAACCCAAACAGACAAAATGGATGCCCGTTTGGGGGCCAACTTCAATCGCACAGACCCATTTTGTCTAGCCACGTCCCTTTAGGTCCGCGCAGACAAAAAAGAGATAAAGAGCAATTAGCGAATGTGCTTTTTTACAAATATCATTTGGGCAATTAATGATGTGCCCAAGATTAGTTCCAATAAATTCTATCAGTGGTGTCTCCATATTGTGGTGGTATGATGGATATACGTTGGAGCTACCGTGAAGTTGGATATATGTGGTTGAATGGAAACTATAGTAATGTGTGTGCTTAGTGCTGGTAATCTCACCATAATATAAGAAGAAAAGGTTACCACACCGTATATCTTGTACGTAACCAAACACCGGGAGCACATACTTGCAACCAAACCTTGAGTTGTGTTTCTATTGTCATGCAGCCTCTGAGACATGGTTTAGGGCATGTATATGCTCAGCCGAGCCTGCCGGGCCTCAAGTGCAAAAGTGTCAAAACCCATACACCGACCGAACCAATCACGATCTTGCACGCCTGTGTGGCTATGGCCAATAGCTTCAGCAGTTCCACACGTTGCACCCACGCTAGCTAGCTACCTGCAAACGGTGTTTAGAGCATCTCGAGCCGTTCGCCCCCCCCCCCCCCCCCACCTCCCCCCAAGACGCATAAAAATCGTCCTCTGGGGACAAGCCGGCGATACAATCGGCGCTAGAGGCGTTTTTGCGCCCAGTCGTCGCCCCAGCTCGCCCCCATGCGTCTATATTGGCCAATTTTTCAGCCTCATTTCAGCGAATAAAGGGCCCATATGGATGACAATAGGCCCATATTCGACGTGGTTCGCCGTTGTTCGGCGTTTAATTATCCACATAAATTTTTTATCACATATTTCATCACAAAAATACCAAATACTTCAACAAAATAGTACAACAACAAATAGTTCAATACAAATTATATAGTTCAACAAATAAAAACTCATATTTCATCACACGTCGCGCCCGGCGTCGCCCTTGAGCCTTCATAGGTGCTCTATCAGATCTTGCTGCAGTTGATGATGCACATGTGGGTCTCGGATCTCCTGACGCATACTGAGATAGGCAGTCCAGGTTGCCGGTAGCTGGTGATCAACTTCGGCTAGAGGACCTGCCTGTAGTATGGTTCAGTGTCAAACATTGGGTCTTCTTGCTCGCTCTCGATGATCATATTGTGCAAGATGACACAGTAAGTCATAATCTCCCACATTTGATCTTTTGACCAGGTCTGAGCGGGGTACGGGACAACAGCAAATCGAGATTGGAGCACACCAAATGCCCGCTCGACATCCTTCCTGCAAGCCTCCTGAACCTTCACAAACCAGGCGTTCTTGCCTCCTGGCACAGGGTTTGAGATTGTCTTCACAAATGTCGACCATCTCAGATAGATGCCATCAGCTAGATAGTACCCCTTGTTGTAGTGCTGCCCATTGATCTCGAAGTTCACCGGAGGAGAAAGACCTTCAACAAGCTTGGCAAAGACAGGAGAGCACTGCAACACATTGATGTCATTGTGAGTTCTTGGCATACCAAAAAAGGAGTGTCAAATCCAGAGGTCCTGTGTGGCCACCGCCTCAAGTACCACACTGCAACCGCCTTTGGCGCCTTTGTACATCCCCTGCCAAGCAAATGGGCAATTCTTCCATTTCCAATGCATGCAGTTGATGCTTTCAAGCATACCAGGAAATCCTCTTGCTGCATTCTGTGCTAGGATCCGAGCAATGTCTTCCGCATTGGGTGTTCTCAAGTATTGCGGTCCAAACACTGCAACCACTGCCCGACAGAACTTGTACAAACACTCCATGCTGATGGACTCGGCCATGCGCCCATAGTCGTCCAGTGAATCACCGGGAGCTCCGTATGCAAGCATCCTCATCGCTGTCATGCACTTCTGGATCGAGGTGAATCCAAGTTTGCCGGTGCAATCCATCTTGCACTTGAAGTAGTTGTCGAACTCCCGGATGGAATTCACAATCCTAAGGAAGAGCTTTCGGCTCATCCGATAATGGCGCCGAAATGTTTTGCCGCCGTGAAGTGGAGCATCGGCGAAGTAGTCGGAGTAGAGCATGCAGTAGCCTTCGAGACGATGCCGGTTTTTTGCTTTCACACACCCCGGCGCCGAGCCACCTCGCCGCGGCTTTTCATTGCTCGCCAGCAGCTGGGCGAGGGCGGCGAGCACCATCAGATGCTCTTCTTCCTGGACGTCAGCCTCGGCTTCCTCCTCCAGCAGTGCGGCGAGCGCTTCCTCGTCATTCGAGTCCATCGCCGAAGCAGGCAAATCACCGAACACCTTGCGCCCGGTGGGCGTGCACCCGCCGAACTGCCCCTCCGTGGCCGGAAACGGCGGCCGGAAACGCCCAGCTGTTGTTGGAGGGGCTGCCACGGCGAACCTCTGCTATTTATCCGGCGGGGAATGGCTATCTAGTGGTGAAGGGCGGCGGGCGGCACCGGGATATAGCTAGTGCCGGCGGAGGGCGCGGGGGGTGGAAGGCGGGTCGGGGAAGAAAATCTTGACTTTTTGCCTGACGGTGTGGGCCAGCCGCGCTTTTCCCTTGCGCCGGAGCCCCCGATCGCCCCCTAGTGCGCCGGGTTCGGCCTGCGGCCGCTGGGCGGAAAAAGGACCGAACCGGTGCTTTTCGTCATTCTGGGGGCGCGACTGGGGCGTTTTTCTGGCGCTGGCGCCAAAAAAGTGGCCTGGGGGGCCTGTTGGGGGCGCGGCTAGAGATGCTCTTAGGCTATTCAATCTCAACAGAGCCAACAGCAATCGCGGCTGCCAGAGCATATGATTTGGGTGCCACGCCGGGAAGAGGGTCAGCAGTGACATGACGATCACGACGGCACTCGTTCACGCCGGATGGATTTCCTACAATTACACTGTGCAACCCATCAGAGCACGTACGACAGATAGTTCGTCATGACTTTTCTACTTGACCACGTATGTATGGAGACCAATGGCATCCGATCTGAATTGAATTTGGACTTTGATGTAGAACGTAGAGCATCTCCACACCCCGCCAACACACCTCCCAAAGCCTTTTTTATCGACGACATGAAAAAACCGGTCCAGTCGCGCCCCTAGAAGCCCCATTTTTCGTCGGGTAGGGCCGAATTTGGCGTCGGCGGACCCAGCCAAACCCGGCGCACTGGGGGTGTTCGGGGGCGCCGGGGGAAACATTTTTTATGCGAAAGCCTAGTGGACCCGCCGAGTCAGCGACTAGGCGTGTTTGTCATCCTCATCGACTCGTTTTCCCGCGGGGAATCAATGCGAAGGCTGCCGTCGGTCAGCCTTCCATTGATTCCTCGACGGCGGCCCACCCCTCTTGCCAGTCGTCCACATGGCTGCCGCCCACCCGCCGCTATAAATACCGCTCCCCCTCACACTCCCTCGCCGCCAATGCCCCCATCTCTCTCCCCGTCTACAGCCACCGCGTCTACAACCGCCGATGGGCGAGCGATTCCCCGGCGACGGAGCGGCGGCCAACGGCTTCGGCCACCGCCACCTTCACGAGTGGGAGACGTACCTCCTCCACGAGGAGAACTACCCGGCGCCGCCTAACATGCGTGTGTCGGGCTCATGGAGCTCAGCGCCGAAGGAGTCCCCGTCCCCCCTCCGCCGACCGACGCCAACTGCCGCCTCGCCAAGATCGAGCGTGTTCGGGCGTCCCTGCCGGAGGAGGTGCAGGGCCTTCCGAAGTATGCCACTGACAACCACGCTTGGTGGACGACATACTTCCAGCGTCGCCACGAGGAGCAGCTCGTCTCCACCAACAACGCGCCGGTGAGGGAGCGTCACAACATCGATGGTCGCCGCCTGTGGTGGGGCGTCCCCGGGCACACGCTCCACGCCGTCCTTGAGCACCTCGAGGGTGGCAACGAGCCGCCGCTCGTGTACCCGGCGATCCCGGCCCCGGTCCCCCGCCGGAGCGGCAACTCTTGGCTGCCGAGGCGCATGGCGGGCGGTTCCTCCTCCTCCTCCTCTCGCTCCTCTGGGTCGTCGATGCTCGCCACCGTCAAGGCCGAGCCCGTGGGCAGTGCACCCGTGGTGGTGTTGGGGAACGTAGTAATTTCAAAAAAAATTCCTAAGCACACGCAAGATCATGGTGATGCATAGCAACAAGGGGAGAGTGTGATCTACATACCTTTGTAGACCGACATCGGAAGCGTTATATCAACGCGGTTGATGTAGTCGTACGTCTTCACGATCCGACCGATCCAAGCACCGAAACTACGGCACCTCCGAGTTTCAGCACACGTTCAGCTCGATGACGATCCCCGGACTCCGATCCAGCAAAGTGTCGGGGAAGAGTTTCGTCAGCACGACGGCGTGGTGACGATCTTGATGTTCAACTGTCGCAGGGCTTCGCCTAAGCACCACTACAGTATTATCGAGGATTATGGTGGAAGGGAGCACCGCACACGGCTAAGAAAACGATTACGTGGATCAACTTGTGTGTCTAGGGGTGCCCCTTGCCTCCGTATATAAAGGAGCCAAAGGAGGGGTGCGGCCGGCCCTAGTAGGGGGCGCGCAGGAGGAGTCCTACTCCTACCGGGAGTAGGACTCCCCTGCCTTTCCTTGTCCAAGTAGGAGAGGGGGATGGAAGGGAGAGAGGAGAGGAAGGAAAGGGGGGCGCCGCCCCTCCCTCCTTGTCCAATTCAGACTAGGGGGAGAGGGGGCGCGCGGCCTGCCCTGGCAGCCCCTCCTCTTCTCCACTTTAGGCCCATGAGGCCCCTTAACCTCCCGGGGGGTTTCGGTAGCCCCCCGGTACTCCGGTTTTATCCGAAACTTCCCCGGAACACTTCCGGTGTCCGAATATAGCCGTCCAATATATCAATCTTTATGTCTCGACCATTTCGAGACTCCTCGTTATGTCCGTGATCATATCCGGGACTCCGAACCAACTTCGGTACATCAAAACTCATAAACTCATAATATAACTATCATCGAAACCTTAAGCGTGCGGACCCTACGGGTTCGAGAACAATGTAGACATGACCGAGACATGTCTCCGGTCAATAACCAATAGCGGAACCTGGATGCTCATATTGGCTCCCACATATTCTACGAAGATCTTTATCGGTCAGACCGCATAACAACATACATTGTTCCCTTTGTCATCGGTACGTTACTTGCCCGAGATTCGATCGTCGGTATATCAATACCTAGTTCAATCTCGTTACCGGCAAGTCTCTTTACTCGTTCCGTAATACATCATCTCTCAACTAACTCATTTAGTTGCATTGCTTGCAAGGCTTAGGTGATGTGCATTACCGAGAGGGCCCAGAGATACCTCTCCGACAATCGGAGTGACAAATCCTAATCTCGAAATACGCCAACCCAACATGTACCTTTGGAGACACCAGTAGAGCTCCTTTATAATCACCCAGTTACGTTGTGACGTTTGGTAGCACACAAAGTGTTCCTCCGGTAAACGGGAGTTGCATAATCTCATAGTCATAGGAACATGTATAAGTCATGAAGAAAGCAATAGCAACATACTAAACGATCGAGTGCTAAGCTAACGGAATGGGTCAAGTCAATCACATCATTCTCCTAATGATGTGATCCCGTTAATCAAATAACAACTCTTTGTCTATGGTTAGGAAACATAACCATCTTTGATTAACGAGCTAGTCAAGTAGAGGCATACTAGTGACACTCTGTTTGTCTATGTATTCACACATGTATTATGTTTCCGGTTAATACAATTCTAGCATGAATAATAAACATTTATCATGAAATAAGGAAATAAATAATAACTTTATTATTGCCTCTAGGGCATATTTCCTTCAGTCTCCCACTTGCACTAGAGTCAATAATCTAGATTACATAGTAATGATTCTAACACCCATGGAGCTTTGGTGATGATCATATTTTGCTCGTGGAAGAGGCTTAGTCAATGGGTCTGCAACATTCAGATCCGCATGTATCTTGCAAATCTCTATGTCTCCAACCTGGACTAGATCCCGGATGGAATTGAAGCGTCTCTTGATGTGCTTGGTTCTCTTGTGAAATCTGGATTCCTTTGCCAAGGCAATTGCACCAGTATTGTCACAAAAATATTTTCATTGGACCCGATGCACTAGGTATGACACCTAGATCGGATATGAACTCCTTCATCCAGACTCCTTCATTTGCTGCTTCCGAAGCAGCTATGTACTCCGCTTCACATGTAGATCCCGCCACAACGCTTTGTTTAGAACTGCACCAACTGACAGCTCCACCGTTTAATGTAAATACGTATCCGGTTTGCGATTTAGAATCGTCCGGATCAGTGTCAAAGCTTGCATCAACGTAACCATTTACGATGAGCTCTTTTTCACCTTCATATATGAGAAACATATCCTTAGTCCTTTTCAGGTATTTCAGGATGTTCTTAACCGCTATCCAGTGATCTACTCCTGGATTACTTTGGTACCTCCCTGCTAGACTTATAGCAAGACACACATCAGGTCTGGTACACAACATTGCATACATGATAGAGCCGATGGCTGAAGCATAGGGAACATCTTTCATTTTCTCTCTATCTTCTGCATTGGTCGGGCATTGAGTCTTACTCAATTTCACACCTTGTAACACAGGCAAGAATCCTTTCTTTGCTTGATCCATTTTGAACTTTTTCAAAACTTTGTCAAGGTATGTGCTTTGTGAAAGTTCAATTAAGCGTCTTGATCTATCTCTATAGATCTTAATGCCTAATATGTAAGCAGCTTCACCGAGGTATTTCATTGAAAAACTCTTATTCAAGTATCCCTTTATGCTATCCAGAAATTCTATATCATTTCCGATTAGTAATATGTCATCCACATATAATATCAGAAATGCTACAGAGCTCCCACTCACTTTCTTGTAAATGCAGGCTTCTCCAAAAGTCTGTACAAAACCAAATACTTTGATCACACTATCAAAGCGTTTATTCCAACTCCGAGAGGCTTGCACCAGTCCATAAATGGATCGCTGGAGTTTGCACACTTTGTTAGCTCCATTTGGATCGACAAAACCTTCCGGGTGCATCATATACAACTCTTCTTCCAGAAATCCATTCAGGAATGCAGTTTTGACATCCATCTGCCAAATTTCATAATCATAAAATGCGGGAATTGCAAACATGATTCGGACAGACTTAAGCATCGCTACGGGTGAGAAGGTCCCATCGTAGTCAATCCCTTGAACTTGTCGAAAACCTTTTGCGACAAGTCGAGCTTTGTGGACAGTAACATTACCGTCAGCGTCTGTGTTCTTCTTGAAGATACATTTATTCTCAATTGCTTGCCAATCATTGGGCAAGTCAACCAAAGTCCATACTTTGTTTTCATACATGGATCCCATCTCAGATTTCATGACTTCGAGCCATTTTGCGGAATCTGGGCTCACCATCGCTTCTTCATAGTTCGTAGGTTCATCATGATCTAGTAGCATGACTTCCAGAACAGGATTACCGTACCACTCTGGTGCGGATCTTACTCTGGTTGATCTACGAGGTTCAGTAGTAACTTGTTCTGAAGTTTCATGATCATTATCATTAGCTTCCTCACTAATTGGTGTAGGTGTCAAGAAACCTGTTTCTACGATGTACTACTTTCCAATAAGGGAGCAAGTACAGTTACCTCATCAAGTTCTATTTTCCTCCCACTCACTTCTTTCGAGAGAAACTCCTTCTCCAGAAAGGATCCATTCTTAGCGACAAATGTCTTGCCTTCGGATCTGTGATAGAAGGTGTACCCAACAGTCTCTTTTGGGTATCCTATGAAGACACATTTCTCCGATTTGGGTTCGAGCTTATCAGGTTGAAGTTTCTTCACATAAGCATCGCAGCCCCAAACTTTTAGAAACGACAAGTTTGGTTTCTTGCCAAACCACAGTTCATAAGGCGTCGTCTCAACGGATTTTGATGGTGCCCTATTTAACGTGAATGCGGCTGTCTCTAGAGCATAACCCAAAACGATAGCGGTAAATCTGTAAGAGACATCATAGATCGCACCATATCTAGTAAAGTACGATTACGACGTTCGGACACACCATTACGCTGTGGTGTTCCAGGTGGCGTGAGTTGCAAAACTATTCCGCATTGTTTCAAATGTAGACCAAACTCGTAACTCAAATATTCTCCTCCACGATCAGATCATAAAAACTATATTTTCTTGTTACGATGATTTTCAACTTCACTCTGAAATTCTTTGAACTTTTCAAATGTTTTAGACTTATGTTTCATTAAGTAGATATACCCATATCTGCTTAAATCATCTGTGAAGGTGAGAAAATAACGATATCCGCCACGAGCTTCAACATCCATTGGACCACATACATCTGTATGTATGATTTCCAACAAATCTGTTGCTCTCTCCATAGTACCGGAGAACGGTGTTTTAGTCATCTTGCCCATGAGGCACGGTTCGCAAGTACCAAGTGATTCATAATCAAGTGGTTCCAAAAGTCCATCAGTATGGAGTTTCTTCATGCGTTTAACACCGATATGACCTAAACGACAGTGCCACAAATAAGTTGGACTATCATTATCAACTCTGCATGATTTGGCTTCAACATTATGAATATGTGTATCACTACTATCGAGATTCATCAAAAATAGACCACACTTCAAGGGTGCATGACCATAAAAGATATTACTCATATAAATAGAACAACCATTATTCTTTGATTTAAATGAATAACCGTCTCGCATCAAACAAGATCCAGATATAATGTTCATGCTCAACGCTGGCACCAAATAACAATTATTTAGGTCTAATACTAATCCTGATGGTAGATGTAGAGGTAGCGTGCCGACCGCGATCACATCGACTTTGGAACCATTTCCCACGCGCATCGTCACCTCGTCCTTCGCCAGTGTTCGCTTGATCCGTAGTCCCTGTTTCGAGTTGCAAATATTAGCAACAGAACCAGTATCAAATACCCAGGTGCTACTGCGATCTCTAGTAAGGTACACATCAATAACATGTATATCACATATACCTTTGTTCACCTTGCCATCCTTGTTATCCGCCAAATACTTTGGGCAGTTCCGCTTCCAGTGACCAGTCTGCTTGCAGTAGAAGCACTCGGTTTCAGGCTTAGGTCCAGATTTGGGTTTCTTCTCTTGAGCATCAACTTGCTTGCTGTTCTTTTTGAAGTTCCCCTTCTTCTTCCCTTTGCCCTTTTTCTTGAAACCAGTGGTCTTGTTGACCATCAACACTTGATGCTCCTTTTTGATTTCTACCTCCGCAGCTTTTAGCATTGCGAAGAGCTCGAGAATAGTCCTATTCATCCCTTGCATATTATAGTTCATCACGAAGCTCTTGTAGCTAGGTGGCAGTGATTGGAGAATTCTGTCAATGACGCAATCATCTGAAAATTAACTCCCAATTGAATCAAGTGATTATTATACCCAGACATTTTGAGTATATGCTCACTGACAGAACTGTTCTCCTCCATCTTGCAGCTATAGAACTTATTGGAGACTTCATATCTCTCAATCCGGGCATTTGCTTGAAATATTAACTTCAACTCCTGGAACATCTCATATGCTCCATGATGTTCAAAACGTCATTGAAGTCCCGATTCTAAGCCGTAAAGCATGGCACACTGAACTATCGAGTAGTCATCAGCTTTGCTCTGCCAGACGTTCATAACATCTGGTGTTGCTCCAACAGCAGGCCTGGCACCCAGCGGTGCTTCCAGGACGTAATTCTTCTGTGCAGCAATGAGGATAATCCTCAAGTTACGGACCCAGTCCGTGTAATTGCTACCATCATCTTTCAACTTTGCTTTCTCAAGGAACGCATTTAAAATTCAACGGAACAACAGCACGGGCCATCTATCTACAATCAAACCTAAATAAGCAAGATACTATCAGGTACTAAGTTCATGATAAATTTAAGTTCAATTAATCATATTACTTAAGAACTCCCACTTAGAAAAACATCCCTCTAATCTTCTAAGTGATTACGTGATCCAAATCAACTAAACCATAACCGATCATCACGTGAAATGGAGTAGTTTTCAATGGTGAACATCGCTATGTTGATCATATCTACTATATGATTCACGCTCGACCTTTCGGTCTAAGTGTCCCGAGGCCATATCTGCATATGCTAGGCTCGTCAAGTTTAACCTGAGTATTCTGCGTGTGCAAAACTGGCTTGCACCCGTTGTAGATGGACGTAGAGCTTATCACACCCGATCATCACGTGGTGTCTGGGCACGACAAACTTTGGCAATGGTGCATACTCAGGGAGAACACTTTTATCTTGAAATTTAGTGAGAGATCATCTTATAATGCTACCGTCAATCAAAGCAAGATAAGATGCATAAAAGATAAACATCACATGCAATCAATATAAGTGATATGATATGGCCATCATCTTCTTGTACTTGTGATCTCCATCTCCGAAGTACCGTCTGTTGGGTTTCGTAGTAATTTCAAAAAATTTCCTACGCACACGCAAGATCATGTGATGCATAGAAACGAGAGGGGAGAGTGTTGTCTACGTACCCACGCAGACCGACTGCGGAAGCGTTGACGCAACGTAGAGGAAGTAGTCGTACGTCTTCACGATCCAACCGATCAAGTACCGAAACTACGGCACCTCCGAGTTCGAGCACACGTTCAGCTCGATGACGATCCCCGGACTCCGATCCAGCAAAGTATCGGGGAAGAGTTCCGTCAGCACGATGGCGTGGTGACGATCTTGATGCACTACAGCAGTAGGGCTTCGCCTAAACTCCGCTACAGTATTATCAAGGAATATGGTGGCTGGGCGCACCGCACATGGCTAAGGAATAGGTCACGTGGATCAACTTGTGTGTTCTAGGGTGCCTCTACCTCAGTATATAAAGGACCAAAGGGGGGAGGCTGGCCGGCCACAAGGGGTGCGCCAGGAGAGTCCTACTCCCTCTGGGAGTAGGATTCCCCCCCAATCCTAGTTGGAATAGGATTCGCGGAGGGGGAAAAGAGAAGGAGGGGGCCGGCCACCTCTCCTAGTCCTAATAGGACTAGGGGAAGGGGGAGGCGCGCAGCCCATGTAGGGCTGCCTCTTCTCTTTTCCACTAAGGCCCATCATGGCCCATTTAGCTCCCAGGGGGTTCCGGTAACCTTCCCGGTACTCCGGTAAAATCCCGATTTCACCCGGAACACTTCCGATATCCAAACATAGGCTTCCAATATATCAATCTTTATGTCTCGACCATTTCGAGACTCCTCATCATGTCCGTGATCACATCCGGGACTCCGAACAACCTTCGGTACATCAAAATGCATAAACTCATAATATAACTGTCATCGTAACCTTAAGCGTGCGGACCCTACGGGTTCGAGAACAATGTAGACATGACCGAGACACGTCTCCGGTCAATAACCAATAGCGGGACCTGGATGCCCATATTGGCTCCTACATATTCTATGAAGATCTTTATCGGTCAGACCGCATAACAACATACGTTGTTCCCTTTGTCATCGGTATGTTACTTGCCCGAGATTCGATCGTCGGTATTCCTATACCTAGTTCAACCTCGTTACCGGCAAGTCTCTTTACTCGTTCTGTAATACATCATCCCGCAACTAACTCATTTAGTTGCAATGCTTGCAAGGCTTAAGTGATGTGCATTATCGAGAGGGCCCAGAGATACCTCTCCGACAATCGGAGTGACAAAACCTAATCTCGAAATACGCCAACCCAACATGTACCTTTGGAGACACCTGTAGTACTCCTTTATAATCACCCAGTAACGTTGTGACGTTTGGTAGTACCCAAAGTGTTCCTCCGGTAAACGGGAGTTGCATAATCTCATAGTTATAGGAACATGTATAAGTCATGAAGAAAGCAATAGCAACATACTAAACGATCGGGTGCTAAGCTAATGGAATGGGTCATGTCAATCAGATCATTCAACTAATGATGTGACCTCGTTAATCAAATAACAACTCTTTGTTCATGGTTAGGAAACATAACCATCTTTGATTAACGGGCTAGTCAAGTAGAGGCATACTAGTGACACTCTGTTTGTCTATGTATTCACACATGTATTATGTTTCCGGTTAATACAATTCTAGCATGAATAATAAACATTTATCATGATATAAGGAAATAAATAATAACTTTATTATTGCCTCTAGGGCATATTTCCTTCAGTCTCCCACTTGCACTAGAGTCAATAATCTAGATTACATAGCAATGATTCTAACACCCATGGAGCCTTGGTGCTGATCATGTTTTGCTCGTGGAAGAGGCTTAGTCAACGGGTCTGCAACATTCAGATCCGTATGTATCTTGCAAATCTCTATGTCTCCCACCTGGACTAGATCCCGGATGGAATTGAAGCGTCTCTTGATGTGCTTGGTCCTTTTGTGAAATCTGGATTCCTTTGCCAAGGCAATTGCACCAGTATTGTCACAAAAGATTTTCATTGGACCCGATGCACTAGGTATGACACCTAGATCGGATATGAACTCCTTCATCCAGACTCCTTCATTTGCTGCTTCCGAAGCAGCTATGTACTCCGCTTCACATGTAGATCCCGCTACGGCGCTTTGTTTAGAACTGCACCAACTGACAGCTCCACCGTTTAATGTAAACACGTATCCAGTTTGCGATTTAGAATCGTCCGGATCAGTGTCAAAGATTGCATCAAGGTAACCTTTTACGGTGAGCTCTTTGTCACCTCCATATACGAGAAACATATCCTTAGTCCTTTTCAGGTATTTCAGGATGTTCTTGACCGCTGTCTAGTGATCTACTCCTGGATTACTTTGGTACCTCCCTGCTAGACTTATAGCAAGACACACATCAGGTCTGGTACACAGCATTGCGTACATGATAGAGCCTATGGCTGAAGCATAGGAAACATCTTTCATTTTCTCTCTATCTTCTGTAGTGGTCGGGCTTCGAGTCTTACTCAATCTCACACCTTGTAACACAGGCAAGAATCCTTTCTTTGCTTGATCCATTTTGAACTTCTTCAAAATTTTGTCAAGGTATGTTGTTTGTGAAAGTCCAATTAAGCGTCTTGATCTATCTCTATAGATCTTAATGCCTAATATGTAAGCAGCTTCACCGAGGTCTTTCATTGAAAAACTCTTATTCAAGTATCCCTTTATGCTATCCAGAAATTCTATATCATTTCCAATTAATAATATGTCATCCACATATAATATCAGACATGCTACAGAGCTCCCACTCACTTTCTTGTAAATACAGGCTTCCCCAAAAGTCTGTATAAAACCAAATGCTTTGATCACACTATCAAAACGTTTATTCCAACTCCGAGAGGCTTGCACCAGTCCATAAATGGATCGCTGGAGCTTGCACACTTTGTTAGCTCCCTTTGGATCGACAAAACCTTCTGGTTGCATCATATACAACTCTTCTTCCAGAAATCCATTCAGGAATGTAGTTTTGACATCCATCTGCCAAAATTTCATAATCATAAAATGCGGCAATTGCTAACATGATTCGGACAGACTTAAGCATCGCTACGGGTGAGAAGGTCTCATCGTAGTCAGTCCCTTGAACTTGCCGAAAACCTTTTGCGACAAGTCGAGCTTTGTAGACAGTAATATTACCGCCAGCGTCAGTCTTCTTCTTGAAGATCCATTTATTCTCAATTGCTTGCCGATCATCGGGCAAGTCAACCAAAGTCCATACTTTGTTCTCATACATGGATCCCATCTCAGATTTCATGGCTTCAAGCCACTTTGCGGAATATGGGCTCACCATTGCTTCTTCATAGTTCGTAGGTTCATCATGATCAAGCATCATGACTTCCAGAACGGGATTACCGTACCACTCTGGCGCGGATCTTACTCTGGTTGATCTACGAGGTTCAGTAGTATCTTGTTCTGAAGTTTCATGATCATTATCATTAACTTCCTCACTAACTGGTGTAGGTGTCACAGGAACAGTTTTCTGTGATGTACTACTTTCCAATAAGGGAGCAGGTACAGTTACCTCGTCAAGTTCGACTTTCCTCCCACTCACTTCTTTCGAGAGAAACTCCTTCTCTAGAAAGTTTCCGAATTTAGCAACAAAAGTCTTGCCTTCGGATCTGTGATAGAAGGTGTATCCAATAGTATCCTTTGGATATCCTATGAAGACACATTTCTCCGATTTGGGTTCGAGCTTATCAGGTTGAAGCTTTTTCACATAAGCATCGCAGCCCCAAACTTTTAGAAACGACAACTTTGGTTTCTTGCCAAACCATAGTTCATAAGGCGTCGTCTCAACGGATTTTAATGGTGCCCTATTTAACGTGAATGCGGCCGTCTCTAGAGCGTATCCCCAAAACGATAGCGGTAAATCAGTAAGAGACATCATAGATCGCACCATATCCAGTAAAGTACGATTACGACGTTCGGACACACCATTACGCTGAGGTGTTCCGGGTGGCGTGGGTTACGAAACTATTCCACATTTTTTCAAATGTACACCAAACTCGTAACTCAAATATTCTCCTCCACGATCAGATCGTAGAAACTTTATTTTCTTGTTACGATGATTTTCAACTTCACTCTGAAATTCCTTGAACTTTTCAAATGTTTCAGACTTATGTTTCATTAAGTAGATATACCCATATCTGCTTAAATCATCTGTGAAGGTGAGAAAATAACGATATCCGCCACGAGCCTCAATATTCATCGGACCACATACATCTGTATGTATGATTTCCAACAAATCTGTTGCTCTCTCCATAGTACCGGAGAACGGTGTTTTGGTCATCTTGCCCATGAGGCACGGTTCGCAAGTACCAAGTGATTCATAATCAAGTGGTTCCAAAAGTCCATCAGTATGGAGTTTCTTCATGCGCTTTACACCGATATGACCTAAACGGCAGTGCCACAAATAAGTTGCACTCTCATTATCAACTCTGCATCTTTTGGCTTCAACATTATGAATATGTGTGTTACTACTATCGAGATTCAACAAGAATAGACCACTCTTCAAGGGTGCATGACCATAAAAGATATTACTCATATAAATAGAACAACCATTATTCTCTGATTTTAAATGAATGACCGTCTCGCATTAAACAAGATCCAGATATAATGTTCATGCTCAACGCTGGCACCAAATAACAATTATTTAGGTCTAATATTAATCCCGAAGGTAGATGTAGAGGTAGCATGCCGACCGCGATCACATCGACTTTGGAACCGTTTCCCACGCGCATCGTCACCTCGTCCTTAGCCAATCTTCGCTTAATCCGTAGCCCCTGTTTCGAGTTGCAAATATTAGCAACAAAACCAGTATCAAATACCCAGGTGCTACTGCGAGCATTAGTAAGGTACACATCAATAACATGTATATCACATATACCTTTGTTCACCTTGCCATCCTTCTTATCCGCCAAATACTTGGGGCAGTTCCGCTTCCAGTGACCAGTCTGCTTGCAGTAGAAGCACTCGGTTTCAGGCTTAGGTCCAGATTTGGGTTTCTTCTCTTGAGCATCAACTTGCTTGCTGTTCTTTTTGAAGTTCCCCTTCTTCTTCCCTTTGCCCTTTTTCTTGAAACCAGTGGTCTTGTTGACCATCAACACTTGATGCTCCTTCTTGATTTCTACCTCCGCAGCTTTCAGCATCGCGAAGAGCTCGGGAATAGTCTTGTTCATCCCTTGCATATTATAGTTCATCACGAAGCTCTTGTAGCTTGGTGGCAGTGATTGAAGAATTCTGTCAATGACGCAATCATCTGGAAGATAAACTCCCAATTGAATCAAGTGATTATTATACCCAGACATTTTGAGTATATGCTCACTGACAGAACTGTTCTCCTCCATCTTGCAGCTATAGAACTTATTGGAGACTTCATATCTCTCAATCCGGGCATTTGCTTGAAATATTAACTTCAACTCCTGGAACATCTCATATGCTCCATGACGTTCAAAACGTCGTTGAAGTCCCGATTCTAAGCCGTAAAGCATGGCACACTGAACTATCGAGTAGTCATCAGCTTTGCTCTGCCAGACGTTCATAACATCCGGCGTTGCTCCTGCAGCAGGCCTGGCACCCAGCGGTGCTTCCAGGACGTAATTCTTCTGTGCAGCAATGAGGATAATCCTCAAGTTACAGACCCAGTTCGTGTAATTGCTACCATCATCTTTCAACTTTGCTTTCTCAAGGAACACATTAAAATTCAACGGAACAACAGCACGAGCCATCTATCTACAATCAACATAAACAAGCAAGATACTATCACGTACTAAGTTCATGATAAATTTAAGTTCAATTAATCATATTACTTAAGAACTCCCACTTAGATAGACATCCCTCTAATCCTCTAAGTGATTACGTGATCCAAATCAACTAAACCATAACCGATCATCACGTGAGATGGAGTAGTTTTCAATGGTGAACATCGTTATGTTGATCATATCTACTATATGATTCACGCTCGACCTTTCGGTCTCCGTGTTCCGAGGCCATATCTGTATATGCTTGGCTCGTCAAGTATAACCTGAGTATTCCACGTGTGCAACTGTTTTGCACCCGTTGTATTTGAACGTAGAACCTATCACACCCGATCATCACGTGGTGTCTCAGCACGAAGAACTTTCGCAATGGTGCATACTCAGGGAGAACACTTCTTGATAATTTAGTGAGAGATCATCTTATAATGCTACCGTCAATCAAAGCAAGATAAGATGCATAAAAGGATAAACATCACATGCAATCAATATAAGTGATATGATATGGCCATCATCATCTCGTGCTTGTGATCTCCATCTTCGAAGCACCGTCGTGATCACCATCGTCACCGGCGTGACACCTTGATCTCCATCGTAGCATCGTTGTCGTCTCGCCAAGTTTATGCTTCTACAACTATCGCTACCGCTTAGTGATAAAAGTAAAACATTACATCGCGATTGCATTGCATACAATAAAACGACAACCATATGGCTCCTGCCAGTTGCCGATAACTCGGTTACAAAACATGATCATCTCATACAATAAAATCCAGCATCATGCCTTGACCATATCACATCACAACATGCCCTGCAAAAACAAGTTAGACGTCCTCTATTTTGTTGTTGCAAGTTTTACGTGGCTGCTACGGGCTTAAGCAAGAACCAATCTCACCTACGCATCAAAACCACAACGATAGTTTGTCAAATAGACTCCGTTTTAACCTTCGCAAGGACCGGGCGTAGCCATACTCGGTTCAACTAAAGTTGGAGAGACAGTCGCCCGCAAGCCACCTATGTGCAAAGCACGTCGGGGAAACCGGTCTCGCGTAAGCGTACGCGTAATGTTGGTCCGGGTCGTCTCGTCCAACAATGCCGCCGAACCAAAGTATGACATGCTGGTAGGCAGTATGACTTATATCGCCCACAACTCACTTGTGTTCTACTCGTGCATATAACATCAACATAAATAACCTGGCTCGGATACCACTGTTGGGTTTCGTAGTAATTTCAAAAAAATTCCTACGCACACGCAAGATCATGTGATGCATAGCAACGAGAGGGGAGAGTGTTGTCTACGTACCCACGCAGACCGACTGCGGAAGCGTTGACGCAACGTAGAGGAAGTAGTCGTACGTCTTCACGATCCAACCGATCAAGTACCGAAACTACGGCACCTCCGAGTTCGAGCACACGTTCAGCTCGATGACGATCCCCGGACTCCGATCCAGCAAAGTGTCGGGGAAGAGTTCCGTCAGCACGACGGCGTGGTGATGATCTTGATGTACTACAGCCGCAGGGCTTCGCCTAAACTCCGCTACAGTATTATCGAGGAATATGGTGGCTGGGGGCACCGCACACGGCTAAGGAATAGATCACGTGGATCAACTTGTGTGTTTCTGGGGTGCCTCTGCCTCAGTATATAAAGGACTAGAGGGGGGGAGGCTGGCCGGCCAAGCTTGGCGCGCCAGGAGAGTCCTACTCCCTCTGGGAGTAGGATTCCCCCCCCCCCCCCAATCCTAGTTGGAATAGGATTCGCGGAGGGGGAAAAGAGAGAGGGGGGGCCGGCCACCTCTCCTTGTCCTAATAGGACTAGGGGAGGGAGGGTGGCGCGCAGCCCATCTAGGGCAGCCCCTTATCTTTTCCACTAAGGCCCACTAAGGCCCATATAGCTCCCCGGGGGGTTCCGGTAACCTCCCCGGTACTCCGGTAAAATCCCGATTTCACCCGGAACACTTCCGATATCCAAACATAGGCTTCCAATATATCAATCTTTATGTCTCGACCATTTCGAGACTCCTCGTCATGTCCGTGATCACATCCGGGACTCCGAACAACCTTCGGTACATCAAAATGCATAAACTCATAATATAACTGTCATCGTAACCTTAAGCGTGCGGACCCTACGGGTTCGAGAACAATGTAGACATGACCGAGACACGTCTCCGGTCAATAACCAATAGCGGGACCTGGATGCCCATATTGGCTCCTACATATTCTACGAAGATCTTTATCGGTCAGACCGCATAACAACATACGTTGTTCCCTTTGTCATCGGTATGTTACTTGCCCGAGATTCGATCGTCGGTATTCCTATACCTAGTTCAATCTCATTACCGGCAAGTCTCTTTACTCGTTCTGTAATACATCATCCCGCAACTAACTCATTTAGTTGCAATGCTTGCAAGGCTTAAGTGATGTGCATTACCGAGAGGGCCCAGAGATACCTCTCCGACAATCGGAGTGACAAAACCTAATCTCGAAATACGCCAACCCAACATGTACCTTTGGAGACACCTGTAGTACTCCTTTATAATCACCCAGTTACGTTGTGACGTTTGGTAGCACCCAAAGTGTTCCTCCGGTAAATGGGAGTTGCATAATCTCATAGTTATAGGAACATGTATAAGTCATGAAGAAAGCAATAGCAACATACTAAACGATCGGGTGCTAAGCTAATGGAATGGGTCATGTCAATCACATCATTCTCCTAATGATGTGATCCCGTTAATCAAATAACAACTCTTTTGTTTATGGTTAGGAAACATAACCATCTTTGATTAACGAGCTAGTCAAGTAGAGGCATACTAGTGACACTTTGTTTGTCTATGTATTCACACAAGTATTATGTTTCCGGTTAATACAATTCTAGCATGAATAATAAACATTTATCATGATATAAGGAAATAAATAATAACTTTATTATTGCCTCTAGGGCATATTTCCTTCACCGTCATGATCACCATCGTCACCAGCGCGACACCTTGATCACCATCGTAGCATCGTTGTCATCTCGCCAATCTTATGCTTCCACGACTATCGCTACCGCTTAGTGATAAAGTAAAGCATTACAACGCAGTTGCATTGCATACAATAAAGCGACAACCATATGGCTCCTGCCAGTTGCCGATAACTCGGTTACAAAACATGACCATCTCATACAATAAAATTTAGTATCATGTCTTGACCATATCACATCACAACATGCCCTGCAAAAACAAGTTAGACGTCCTCTACTTTGTTGTTGCAAGTTTTACGTGGCTGCTACGGGCTTAAGCAAGAACCAATCTTACCTACGCATCAAAACCACAACGATAGTTTGTCAAGTTGGTACTGTTTTAACCTTCGCAAGGACCGGGCGTAGCCACACTCAATTCAACTAAAGTTGGAGAAACTGACACCCGCTAGCCACCTTTGTGCAAAGCACGTCGGCAGAACCGGTCTCGCGTAAGCGTACGCGTAATGTCGGTCCGGGCCGCTTCGTCCAACAATACCGCCGAACCAAAGTATGACATGCTGGTAAGCAGTATGACTTATATCGCCCACAACTCACTTGTGTTCTACTCGTGCATATAACATCAACACATAAAACCTAGGCTCGGATGCCACTGTTGGGGAACGTAGTAATTTCAAAAAAATTCCTACACACACGCAAGATCATGGTGATGCATAGCAACAAGGGGAGAGTGTGATCTACGTACCTTTGTAGACCGACAGCGGAAGCGTTATATCAACGCGGTTGACGTAGTCGTACGTCTTCACGATCCGACCGATCCAAGCACCGAAACTACGGCACCTCCGAGTTTCAGCACACGTTCAGCTCGATGACGATCCCCGGACTCCGATCCAGCAAAGTGTCGGGGAAGAGTTCCGTCAGCACGACGACGTGGTGACGATCTTGATGTTCAACTATCGCAGGGCTTCGCCTAAGCACCACTATAGTATTATCGAGGATTATGGTGGAAGGGGGCACCGCACACGGCTAAGAAAACAATCACGTGGATCAACTTGTGTGTCTAGGGGTGCCCCTGCCTCCGTATATAAAGGAGCCAAAGGGGGGGGTGCGGCCGGCCCTAGTAGGAGGCGCGCAGGAGGAGTCCTACTCCTACCGGGAGTAGGACTCCCCTGCCTTTCCTTGTCCAAGTAGGAGAGGGGGAAGGAAGGGAGAGAGGAGAGGAAGGAAAGGGGGGGCGCCGCCCCTCCCTCCTTGTCCAATTCGGACTAGGGGGAGAGGGGGCGCGCGGCCTGCCCTGGCAGCCCCTCCTCTTCTCCACTTTAGGCCCATGAGGCCCATTAACCCCCCGGGGGGTTCCGGTAACCCCTCGGTACTCCGGTTTTATCCGAAACTTCCCCGGAACACTTCCGGTGTCCGAATATAGCCATCCAATATATCAATCTTTATGTCTCGACCATTTCGAGACTCCTCATTATGTCCGCGATCATATCCGGGACTCCGAACCAACTTCGGTACATCAAAACTCATAAACTCATAATATAACTGTCATCGAAACCTTAAGCGTGCGGACCCTACGGGTTCGAGAACAATGTAGACATGACCGAGACATGTCTCCGGTCAATAACCAATAGCGGAACCTGGATGCTCATATTGGCTCCCACATATTCTACGAAGATCTTTATCGGTCAGACCGCATAACAACATACGTTATTCCCTTTGCCATCGGTATGTTACTTGCCCGAGATTCGATCATCGGTATATCAATACCTAGTTCAATCTCGTTACCGGCAAGTCTCTTTACTCGTTCCGTTATACATCATCTCGCAACTAACTCATTTAGTTGCATTGCTTGCAAGGCTTAGGTGATGTGCATTACCGAGAGGGCCCAGAGATACCTCTCCGACAATCGGAGTGACAAATCCTAATCTCGAAATACGCCAACCCAACATGTACCTTTGGAGACACCTGTAGAGCTCCTTTATAATCACCCAGTTACGTTGTGACATTTGGTAGCACACAAAGTGTTCCTCCGGTAAACGGGAGTTGCATAATCTCATAGTCATAGGAACATGTATAAGTCATGAAGAAAGCAATAGCAACATACTAAACGATCGAGTGCTAAACTAACGGAATGGGTCAAGTCAATCACATCATTCTCCTAATGATGTGATCCCGTTAATCAAATAACAACTCTTTGTCTATGGTTAGGAAACATAACCATCTTTGATTAACGAGCTAGTCAAGTAGAGGCATACTAGTGACACTCTGTTTGTCTATGTATTCACACATGTATTATGTTTCCGGTTAATACAATTGTAGCATGAATAATAAAAATTTATCATGAAATAAGGTAAATAATAATAACTTTATTGTTGCCTCTAGGGCATATTTCCTTCAGGTGGCCCCTCTCCTCTCTCCTCCAGCCTCGTTAAGCCGAAGACCGAGCCAGGGCTTGTCATCGTGAAGAAGGAGCACGAGGCCATGGCCGCCGATGAGGAGGCCGGCCTCCAATGGGCACGGGACAACTACGTCCGGCCGGAGATAGAGCGCCACGCCCTCGAGGAGATCGCCGCTCAGTGCCGCGGCCGCGACGAGGCCGACGTTATCGTCCACGTGGACAACGACGACGAGGCACCGCCGCTCACCAACCCTGTCTGCCAAGGCGACCCAGGGCAGGGCTGCAGCTAGGACGGCGGTGGCGTGTAGGACGACGACGGTGGTGGCAACGGCGGCGACAACACCGCCGTCTACAAGCTCCTCGGCATGTAGAAGGCTCGGGACGGCGACGGCGGAGGCGGCGTAGTTTTAGGTTTTAAGTTATGTCTTTTAAATTATGTACAAATAAAATGAATTTCGTCCAAATTCTTCAAACTTTAGCCGAACTATATTTTCAAAATAAGTCGTCTGGGGAACAACTTGGGGTGGCGAGTGGGAACCCGACCGCCCCACTGCAAAAATAACGCCGGCTGGCCCCTAGGAGACACTATTTTTATACCTGGGGCGGCAAACGAGTGGAGATGCTCTTACAACATGGGTTTCTTTTCCTTAGCAGATGGCACGTATGGTGTTGTGACAGGACGGGAGAGATGAGGGTTGGCATGCATTGAGATTTGTTTCCGATTTTCTTCCCTTTTTTAAGAGACTCCGCTGCAAATCTGATGTCAGATTTTTGGCCATGGCATACGTTTTTTTATGATAATTTGAGTTTGCCGAGAGTGTCAAGTTAGTTGGCAAGCATGCCAAATTCTTTTTTTTTGTTAGAAAATTGCTCTGTTGATAATAATGCGTAGTTGTGAGCATACTATCAGTTATAATGCAGCGGCGGCTCTTACCATGCACCTAGCTTGCTAGGGTTTCTCCTGCCGCCCGTCGGTGTCGTCGTCGGTCTACCTCGACTCCTGTCATCTTAAGACCATGGAGGCACGGCTGATCCCTTGCCGGCGGGAGGGTTCCGTGTTTTGATGTTTTTTTTAGTTTTGTTAGGGTTTGTGTCCTGCTCAAAGATGTGAGGCGGCAACGATTCTAATAAAATCCTCCCCGCCTAGCCCCTGTTCCGTTGGTGTTTCTACAATCGTCGGAGGGCGTGTGGAGATTTGTATCCGGTGGATCTCGTGGGATTCGGTCGGCGTTTGTTTTCGGTGGATTCACATGAATCTGGTCTTTATTCGTCTGTATTCATGTGTCTACAAGTTGGATTCTTTCAATCTAAACTTCTCTTCATCGGTGACGGTTGTTGTTCTGGTGTGCAGGTCCTATGGGGCCTTAGCATGACGACTTTCTGACTGTCTACTACAACAAGGTTTGTCCGGCTCCGATAAGGGAGGGCGATGACGGCGGCACGCCTTCGGCTCGCTCTAGTGCTTGTAGTCGTCGCTAGATGGTCTACAGACCTGGGTGTATTTTTTATTTCTAGTGTTCTTTGTAGTACCATGACACTTAATGAATAGATCGAAAGTTTTCCTCGCAGAAAAAAAATTGCCATGCTCATAAACTAAATTTATCATCTTCACACCAACTAAATTTGCTATAAAAACCTTTAATTTGCCATGATAGAATTACCGTAAAAAATCATAGAAAAAAAGTGACGTGTCAAAACATGGTAGGAACCCGGATTTACATAGAAACGAGTAGGTACAAGTCGTGTCTACTCTAAACTCTAAACGCCATGGAGACAACCGGAACCAAGCAAAACCCTTGAGCCAACCAGAACAATTAAACCCAGCCGCAGAAGGAGAAATCAATGGAAAGCAGCGGCTCACGCACTGTCCCATCGATGATGGCTGGCAGAGCAACCTCGTCCGACGACCCTGACGACGGCTGTACGATTGAAGAGAAGAGCGGCGGCGCGGAAGCGGTGGCGGCGGCGGCGTCTTCGTCGATGCCTCTGCCTCTGCCTCCGCGCCGGCCCAGAGTAGCCTTCCTCGCCAACGGGGGTCCCGCGGACGGCGTACGACGCGCCGACGTCATGGAGTACTACACGCATCGCGATGGATCCATCTACAGATGCACTGATTACTTGTCCAAACTTTACCGTGTCCGCGATACCAGCGAGAGTACGCACATATCAGCCTTTCCATCGTATTTGTTTAATGCAGAGATATCAATCTTAGCTTGTCCAGGCAATTCAGCTCATTGTATGCAAGAACTCTTTCTCAATTTCTCATCCGTCAATTAATTTCTGCAGAGATCTTTTTATTGTATGACAGAGGAACCACATGAATCTGTCGGACAGATTTTGTCCATACTACTCATGAGTTGGTCCAAACCATGTTTTATGATCTTTATTATAGTCGTCATCTGAAATTTCAGTATGATCATGTTTAAGTCATGATTCCATTTTCTAGTTTTTCATCTTGGTTAGTTTTTGTTCCTTTGGATTAATCAGAGCAGGGTTTAAAAAAAATGATCATCATCGATCTAATGCGTGTACAATGTTCCTATTGCTGCTCGCTCATCAGCTAAGATGGAGCCAATGATGAGGTCGGAGCCATCAGACTCTTGCTCGCCGAACTGGAGGGCTTGTGAAAGACATACCCATTGCACCATGATGCAAATATTTTCGCTCAAGCTGGCATATCCTCCTTGTGATGGTGACCCAGTTCAGGTGTACGGATTCATGGCTGTCCGTGACACTCGGGACCATCTTCGTAACTACATCTTCAACCGCACAAGAGACGACCCTTTCATCGTGGAACACGAGGACGGATTTATACAGTTGTCCGGACCCAAGAGAGGCATCTGGTGGTATGACAAGCAGCTGGTTGAGTTCGACATGAGGATCAAGAGAGGGGAGGACGAAGCAGACGATCTGCAGCTCGTCGATGGCGGCGTCTGGTTCTACGACGGCTGCTCGCCACACGCCAGAGTGCTCACGCAACGCATCGACGGTGACTATGGCTCGGTGGACATAAGCTACGCGCTCCTGCAGCTAGCGATGGAGGCCACGGTGCAGATTGCGGTGTCGGAGCTGGACAGAGACATAAGCCTTGCTTGTCAGAGCGTTTTACGTCAGTGATCTCTTGCACCAGGGGATGCAGCTGTTCGATGGCGTTATCCCTGCTGATGCTGCTGGTGGTAGGTATGAGCTAGATAAGTATGTGGCCGCTGCTTCCCGAAGTACCAAGTTGGCTCTGCAAATGAGGATCCGTTCTTTGGAAGATGATGATGATGATGCTTGGAGATACTGTCTCAGCCCAGCCAGTACGCATGGAACTGACGACTTCAGTTTCACGCTCGGTTTCGCGACCATTGATGTGAAGATCTCTTGGTCGACATTGGAGTAAACACACCCCCCTATCTCCGGTAGACCACTGTTGTATATGAGAGAGTACAAACAAATAGTTGTCAGATTATTATCCGCCTGCCTCTTCGGACATGCCACCGCACCACCCCGCATGTATGAGGGGCCGATGCAACGCTCCGGTGACATTGCTACCCCAGGGCCCCCGTCCTGCCTAACCCTGAAATGGTTGACCACGATATCTAGCCCTTTGACTTTTCACGGACGGGCTTTGAATAGTGGACCTCTTCACGCGGTTGTGTCAGGTCAGCACAAAGGGATACCTGGGAGCAACATACGGGCCAAACCCATAGCTACATCCCCTCCGTGTAGAACCGATGCGTCCGTTTCCCCCCTCCAGGTGCCGGCGGCGGCGCCGTCCGTGAGGGGGGTCACGTCCCGGAGACGCGTGCCGCCTCTTCGGACATGCCACAACACCACCCCGCATGCATGAGGGGACGGTGCGACGCTCCGGTGGCATTGCTACCCGCCAGGGCCCCCGTCCCGCCTAACCCTGAAGCGGTTGACCACGAGATCTAGCCCTTTGACTTCCCACGTACGGGCTTTGAGCAGTGGACCTCTCCACCCGGTTGTGTCAGGTCAGCTCAGAGGGACACCTGGAAGCAACATACGGGCCAAACCCACAGCTACATCCCCTCCGTGTAGACCCGACGCGTCTGTTTCCCCCCTCCAAGTGCCGGCGGCAGGCGAACTTTGACTTTGCACGGACGGGATTTGACCAGTGGACCTCTCCAACCGGTTGTGTTAGGTCAGCCCATAGGAACACTTTGGAGCAACATCCGGGCCAGACCCACAGCAAGATCCCCTCCATGTAGACCCGACGCGTCCGTTTCCCCCCTCCAGGTGCCGGCGGTGGCGCCGTTCGTGAGGAAGGCCAAACCCCGGAGACGTGTGCCGCCTCTTCGGACATGCCACCGCACCACCCCGCATGTATGAGGGGCCGGTGCGACGCTCCGGTGGCATTGCTACCCCCAGGGCCCCCGTCCCGCCTAACCCTGGAGCGGTTGACCACGATATCTAGCCCTTTGACTTCTCACGAACGGGCTTTGAACAGTGGACCTCTCCACGCGGTTGTGTCAGGTCAGCACAAAGGGACACCTGGGAGCAACATACGGGCCAAACCCACAGCTACATCCCCTCCGTGTAGACCCGACGCGTCCGTTTCCCCCCTCCAGGTGCCGGCGGCGGCGCCGTCCGTGAGGGGGGGCACGTCCCGGAGATGCGTGCCGCCTCTTCGGACATGCCACAACACCACCCCGCATGTATGAGGGGCCGGTGCGACGCTCCGGTGGCATTGCTACCCCCAGGGCCCCCGTCCCGCCTAACCCTGGAGCGGTTGACCACGAGATCTAGCCCTTTGACTTCCCACGTACGGGCTTTGAACAGTGGGCCTCTCCACCCGGTTGTGTCAGGTCAGCTCAGAGGGACACCTGGAAGCAACATATATGCCAAACCCACAGCTACATCCCCTCCGTGTAGACCCGACACGTCTGTTTCCCCCCTGCAGGTGCCGGCGGCGGGCGGGCTTTGACTTTGCACGGACGGGCTTTGACCAGTGGACCTCTCCACCCGGTTGTGTTAGGTCAGTCCATAGGAACACTTTGGAGCAACATCCGGGCTAGAGCCACAGCAAGATCCCCTCCGTGTAGACCCGACGCGTCCGTTTTCCCCCTCCAGGTGCCGGCGGTGGCGCCGTTCGTGAGGGAGGCCAAACCCCGGAGACGCGTGCCGCCTCTTCGGACATGCCACCTCACCACCCCACATGTATGAGGGGCCGGTGCGACGCTCCGGTGGCATTGCTACCCCCCCCCCCAGGGCCCCCGTCCCGCCTAACCCTGGAGCGGTTGACCACGATATCTAGCCCTTTGACTTCCCACGGACGGGCTTTGAACAGTGGACCTCTCCACGTGGTTGTGTCAAGTCAGCACAAAGGGACACCTGGGAGAAACATACGGGCCAAACCCACAGCTACATCCCCTCCGTGTAGACCCGACGCGTCCGTTTCCCCCTCCAGGTGCCGGCGGCGGCGCCGTCCGTGAGGGGGGCCACGTCCCGGAGACGCGTGCCGCCTCTTCGGACATGCCACAACACCACCCCGCATGTATGAGGGGCCGGTGCGATGCTCCGGTGGCATTGCTACCCCCAGGACCCCCGTCCCGCCTAACCCTGGAGCGGTTGACCGTGAGATCTAGCCCTTTGACTTCCCACGGACGGGCTTTAAACAGTGGACCTCTCCACGCGGTTGTGTCAGGTCAGCACAAAGGGACACCTGGGAGCAACATATGGGCCAAACCCACAGGTACATCCCCTCCGTGTAGACCCGACGCGTCCGTTTCCCCCCTCCAGGTGCCGGCGGCGGCGCTGTCCGTGAGGGGGGCCACGTCCCGGAGACGCGTGCCGCCTCTTCGGACATGCCACAACACCACCCCGCATGTATGAGTGGCCGGTGCGACGCTCCGGTGGCATTGCTACCCCCTAGGGCCCCCGTCCCGCCTAACCCTGGAGCGGTTGACCACGAGATCTAGCCCTTTGACTTTCCACGTACGGGCTTTGAACAATGGACCTGTCCACCCGGTTGTGTCAGGTCAGCTCAGAGGGACACCTGGAAGCAACATCCGGGCCAAACCGACAGCTACATCCCCTCCGTGTAGACCCGACGCGTCCGTTTCCCCCTCCAGGTGCTGGCGGCGGCGCTGTCCGTGAGGGGGGCCACGTCCCGGAGACCCGTGCCTTCTCTTCGGACATGCCACAACACCACCCGGTTGTGGTAGGTCATCCGATATATATAAACACTTGGGAGCAAAGTCCCCTTCCTATAGACCGGATGCGGCTGTTCCCCACTCCAGGTGCCGGCCGGCGGCGGCGCCGGCCGTGAGGAGGGTCACACCCCTCCGTATAGAACCGAAAATAATGTATGTATGCTTATATTAACACATGCTATATGTAAGTTAGTCAAATAATAATATGTAAGAAAACATAAAATATAGCGATGAAAAAAAGCAAAATATATATATATATGCCGACGGCAAAGCCAGGGCTCATCTATGCCGACGGCAGCCGTCGGCATAGGCCTTGGTCGGTGCGCTTTGGATCGACGACGTGGCGTTCGTATCTATGCCGACGGCCGCCCGTCCCCGCCGTCGGCATAGATCTGACGCCGTTAGCCGCCTGTCACGGGCGTGGTCGCCGTGCCCGCAGCTTTGCCGACGGCAACTGTAGGCGTAGATTGGTCTATGCCGATGGCCGTTCGTTGCCTACAGGGGCCTTCGGCGTATACTGGGATAGCCCGACGGCCGTTGTACGCCCACGGCCTGGGGCCAGCTGTCGGCATAGTCTAGAATAGGCCGACGATGGCCGTCAGCATACTTTTGGCCATCGGCATCGAGCCCTGTTCCGGTAGTGCCCCTATCTCCGGTAGACCACTGTTGTATATGAGAGAGTACAAACAAATAGTTGTCAGATTATTATTCGCCCTGCACTTAATTATCGGAATGTTGCTGAACTAATGCTTACGTATGTGAAATAACACTTTTTGTGTCATACTCAATACTTTACACGGGTTTTGCTTCTATGCATGCATGTTTGTAAGTTGTGTGTGGTCGCTTTGGTGATATTAAGAGTGATTCTCGTTTGAAGGTCATATTTGACATTGTTTGCGCAACACATTGGGTTCGCCGCTGGATATAGGGCACGTTTGGTTCACGACCTGGCTTCCATGCCTGAGAAAAAATGATGCCTCTACCCAGCCTGGAAACTAACAATTTTGTGCTTGCCCAAGTGTGTGGAGTGTTTGGTTGCATATCTCGCCTGAAAAAGGTTTACTATGGAAAAAAGAGTTCATTCTTGACCTGGCCCACAAGAGAATCCAGCTAATTAAAATAAGATTCATTGCCAGGCAGCTCGTAGGCGACCTATTCCTAGCGCCTGGCCAGGCTAAGCAAAGTTTTGAGGTAGCCAGGCCAGGCAAGCTTCTTCTCCTGTAGACTTGAACAAAACACTTTCCAATCAGTTTTCAGGCAGGCTCCATGCCAGGCACGAAGCGACGAGGACGTAAACCAAACACGCCCATAACCATGTTTACAATAGTTAACCTGTGAAAATCCGAAGCTGGTGCATGTTTAATCAGATAACTCATTTCTTTCTATTTTCTAAAATGGGCAAACATTGGTGTAATCATCTTGTTTACAGAGCAAGGTTACTTTCTCTATCTTATACCATCATCGGGTGTGAGTATCATTTATGCGCTAACCCTACTTGGTACTCAACGCATCAATGCTGAGGGACGAGGGCCTGACATGCTTTGTCAAGCCAAGTAGCTAGAGAATTAGAGGACGATATGAGAAGCGAAAGTGTCCTCAGCTCCACTCAAATGACGAGCTTGAAAGTAAAGTCTGAAGAAATTCAAAGAATGAATTTCTTTTGGAAAACATTGCAAAAAATTCAGCACTCCAAAATGCTATTAAAAATAACTTTTTTGAGCATCGATTTTTTCTTTTTGCCACGTCTTCCATGATAATACTTTGCAAGTGTTAGAAGGGATAAAGAGATATTGGTGGAATAGTTGATTGTATTGCTTGAGCCTCATGGGCATATATATAGGAATACAATGACCAATTTGAAATACAAGACAAGGCATGACCAAATCCTAGTCTATCCTACACTTCCTAATAATCATAATACTCAACATCCCCCGCAGTCACAACGGTAGCGACGCAGACGGTGAGACTCGAGAAGAATCCGAAGGCAAGCCGACGGACACCCCCTACAGTCATAACGGTCAATGCATCGCAAAAGTCATGGCTGGAGTGGAACCAACGAGGTTGCTAAAGCAAGGCGGTAGCCCTTTATGTCGTTTGTTGAGGTAGCCATGACGAGGTAGTCGTCCAAAGAACGTCGTGGTCGATGTCGCGACGGCGTGGACCGCGGGCCGCGACGCGACAGCCCGAAGGGCCGTCTGCGGGTCGGGGCAGCCGGCGGGAAGACCTCGGGGCGGCGACGCAGTGGTCCGAAGGGACAACGTGACGGGAACCTGTGGCTCGATCGACGGAGGGTGCGCTGTACCTGGGACAATCTTCACGAAACCTGCGGAGGCGTGCACAACCGACGAACCAGGTTAGTCGCACGGCGTAGATGAGGCGGATCACGGCGGCAGGCGGGTGATCAATCCGATCACGCGCGAGGTCGGTGACGCCGCTTGGCAGAGGCGGGGTGGCGGCGGAGTCTGAGATGAAGCCGCTGACGACGGTCGACAGGGCCGCCGTACAGGCGCGGCGTAGATCGACGGGCGGGCCGGCACGCGAATGGTGGCTGTGATGGGCCGCTGCATGGCACGAGCCCACCGGGTCGGGGCGATGCAGAAGTCCCGGTCGGAGCAGGGCGGTGACGGCCGGCGTAGATCAACGGGCGGGCCGGCGCGGGAACGGCGACAGTGATGGGCCGCCGCATGGCGCGAGGCCACCGGGTCGGGGAGGAGGTCGGGTGGTCGCGCCGGTGTCGGGGTAGAGGCGCGGGGTCGACGGCGGCGGTGGGCGACGCGAACCAATCTTAGATCAAAAAATCAAAAAAGTAAATGCCGATCAAAATGACCGGCGGGTGAGACAAAAACCCGGAGCAAGGGCTCAGGAAAAAGACTCTCTAGGGAAGCCGGTCAACATGACCGGAGGACGAACCCTAGATAAGGGCGGCCCGGCCCCCGGCGGCGGTCATAAAGGCCGACCGCCCCGGGGGTGGCGCACAGGGCGGAAGTGGCGGGCGGTGGCTAGGATTGGATCGGTTAGACTAATACCATGTTGGAAGGGATAGAGATATTGGTAAAATAGTTGGTTGTGTATATTGCTTGAGTCTTGTGGGCATGCATATAGAAGTACAATGATCAACTTGAAATGCAAGACAAGGCAGGACCAAATCCTAACATATCCTATACTTTCTAATAATTATAATACTCAACAGCAAGCAATCAGAACATTTGTCAATGTGTGTTAAAAAACATTTACCGGTGTTTGCTATAAAAAATTAAGACTTTATTTTAAGAAGAAGAAAATCAGATTTTATTGTCCATCCATGCCCATATGAGCTCAAGCGAAAATGTTTTATGGAACCATGGTTCAGCCGAACCTACGCTCGACATAATTGATTTCTAGACACTATTTATAAGAATTCATGCATGGTTGACTAAAAAATACAGTTTGCATGCATATTTATTGAGAAGGATCCATGCATGGTTGATTAAAAAATACAGTTAAGTTTGACTGAACTATGGTCCTGAATCACGTCTCTAGAGCTCAAGCTCAGATAATCCACTTTCCAAAGAAAGTGCTTACAAAATAAATTTCCTTTCTCTTGCCACATACTCCCTCCTTCGGAATTACTTGTCAAAGGAAGTATCTAGACGTATGTTGGTTCCATTATTTTTTGCGGCAAGTAATTTTGAACGAAGGGGTATTGATGCCGTTGTAGCATGGGTGGTCCATTAGGAGAAGCGTGTGGTGTTGCTAGATCGCCGACCAGTTTGGTTGGTCCATGGAGCAAACCACGTGGAGGGGTTAACTGCGAGAAGCTGTTGTCTGTGCAAAGCTTCCAGATTCAACTCATGTGATAATGGAGATTGATGTCTTACGTTGGTCAATCTCTCCTCTGGAACACTCGACGCAATGATTGTACAGTTATGGTACCTATCCTTGCCAAAATAGGAAAGATATCTTCATCTTTATAGTTTTTGTTATTCAGCATGTAACTAGATTGGCAAACTTACTGGCCCATCTTTGTTGAGATATAGATATATCATGTATATTTCTTGTACAACAAGCCCTTCTCCTTCCACGTATAGTTGAGGATATGGCTCCTCTATGTACTTATATATATGTGCATATTGCATCCGATCAATATATCATGAGTTGCATAATATTCTACGTGGTATCAGCCTTCCTACGATCCCCCTGCCCTAGCCGCGTCGCCGCCTCCTAAGCCGCCGCCGCTAGCCTCCTTGCCTACGCCCGCATCGCCAACTTCTCGCCGATGCCGTAGTCGCCACCTCCCCCTCCATGCCTCGCTACGCCCGCGTCGCTAGGCTCCCTGCCGCCGCGCTATAGCTTCGCCCTCCCCTGCACCTCGCGATCGCTTCCGCCACCCAGCCGCTAGCCGCCCCCTGCTTCCGCCCATAGCTTTGCACGCCACGCACCCGTCGCTACCACCCGTCGCTAGCGCTCCACCTCTACGCTAAACCCACGCCGCTGCTTCCCCTAGCCGCCAGCCGCCACCAAAAACCCTAACCCTAACCGAGCCGCACCTTCATTCATGTCCGGTTCTGACCTCTACCATCGCTCGGCCGCCTCCACCCCTCCGGCTGTGCGCCCCCCAAACCCCTTCAATTCCTCCGCCGGTTCCTTCGCCGCCACCCTTCCCGACCCTGCCTACATCCGCGATGTTCTCATCGAACGTCGCGTCCCGGTCATCCTCTCCCACAAAGAGGCGAATTTTTACGCTTGGAAGACGTACTTCAATCTCCTCTTTCATGAGTATAACCTGCAGGATCACATCGACGGCACCGCCAACCTCTTCGTCCTGAACCGCGACGCCGACTGGCTAGCGATCGATGCCACCATCATCAGGTGGCTCTTCCTCACCGTGTCCAAGGACATCTTCCACACCGTCGTTCGCGACAAGGATGATGCATGCACGGTGTGGACCAAGATCGTCAGTCTCTTCACCGACAACAAGCTCCAACGAATCGTCTTCCTGCAGCAGGAGTTCTTCGGGTGTCACCAAAACGACTCCTCCGTCGATGATTACTGCATGCGTCTCAAGACCCTCTCCGACGAGCTCAACGACATCGGCTTCAAGGTGGGCGACGAGCTGCTCCTCTCCACCCTCACCGCCGGCCTCAATGAGGATCTCGGCAACGCCGCCTCCAACCTCACCCTCATGGCGAACCCCACCTACGAGCGGGTGGTGGCCTATCTCCGCCTCGAGGAACGCCGGTTGAAGCATCTTCGCTCCCGTGCCGTTCATACTGCCTTCGCCGCCGGCTACGCGCGCGGCGGTCCTGCCCCCGCGGGCGCACCTCCCGGCTTTCCGACGCAGCGGCTCCTCCTGCGCCGCCCGCCGTCTACGGTGCCTCATATCAACAGCGCCCCCGGCTTTTCCCCAACACCCGCCGACGCCGCCACAGCAGCAACAGCAGCAGCCACGCCAGCGGCGCCGCAGCCGCGGCAAAGGCCAGCAGCAGCAGCAACAGCCGCGCGCTGGGCCCCCTCAGCAGCAGCCGACACCACCTTGGGGGGTGGCCACAACCCTTGGACAGGGGCCGTGCATGCCTACACCATGCCCGTGCCACGCCCCCTCCCCCCACTCCGAGCCTCTCCTAGGGCCCGGACCCTCCAGCCATCAGGCTTTCTTCGCCGGATAGCACCCTGGCCTGGGTGCTTCGCAACCCTACTACTCCCCTACTCCGGTTGGCTATGGTGGGCCGAACCCTAGCGCTGGGGCGGCCCGCTACTCGGGCTACCCTGCGCCGGTCTCCTATGACCCGGCTCTCCTCGCTGCACTTCATCAACAGCCTCCGGTCGGTGCTTATTCCGGAGGTGGCGACTGGTTTATGGACACCGGTGCATCATCACATATGGTCGCTTATCCGGGTAACCTCTCCTCTGTGTCTCCCATCAACACTTCCTCTCGTATCATTGTCGGTAATGGTGCTGGTCTCCCTATTACTCATGTTGGTTCCACTCATTTTCCTTCCACCTCTAGGCCACTTTTTCTAAGTAATGTTCTTGTGTCTCCTGAACTTATTCAGAACTTAGTCTGTGTTCGCAAACTTTCTCGTGATAACTCTGTAACTGTGGAATTTGACGAAGTTGGTTTCTCTGTTAAGGACGCCCTCACCCGGATGGTTCTTCACCGCTGTGACAGCCCTGGCGATAAGTACTCCGTCCAGCCTCCATCATCTACACCTGCTGGACCGGTTGCTCTTTCTGCCGGCGTTGATCTTTGGCACGCCCGTCTTGGTCATCCTAGCTCCAACACACTTCGTCAAATAGTTAGAGTTTTTCTTTTACATGTAATAAAATGGATGCACACTCTTGTCACACATGCCGTCTGGGCAAACATGTCCGTCTTCCTTTTAGTTCTTCATCCACAGTTGCATCGCTACCTTTTCAGTTAATCCATAGTGATGTTTGGACCTCTCCCATTGCTCGTAATACTGGTTTTTCATACTATCTTGTTATCTTAGATGATTATTCTCACTTTGTGTGGACCTTTCCATTGCGTAAGAAGTCCGAAGTTGCTGCCACTCTCACCGCCTTCTACTCTTACGTGTCTACGCAATTTGGTCGTCCCATCCTTGCTTTACAAACTGACAACGGGAAAGAATTCGACAACACCACCATTCGCAACCTTCTCTCCACCCATGGAACAATTTTCCGGCTCACATGTCCTTACACTTCCTAGCAGAACGGTGTTGGGGAACGTAGTAATTTCAAAAAAATTCCTACGCACACACAGGATCATGGTGATGCATAGCAACGAGAGGGGAGAGTGTTGTCTACGTACCCTCGTAGACCGAAAGCAGAAGCGTTATATCAACACGGTTGATGTAGTTGTACGTCTTCACGATCCGACCGATCCAAGTACCGAAAGCACGGCACCTCCGAGTTCTGCACACGTTCGGCTCGGTGACGTCCTCGCCTTCTCGATCTAGCAAGAAGGGCGAAGTAGTAGATGATTTCCGGTAGCACGACGGCGTGGTGACGGTGTTGGTGAAGAACAATCTCCGCAGGGCTTCGCCTAAGCACTACGAAAACTATGACGGAGGATAAACTAGAGGGGCCGGGGTAGCCGGCACACGGCTTGGTGTTTCTTGATCTGTCTTGGGTGCTAGCCCTACCCCTCTATTTATATGTTGAGCCTTGGGGTCGAAACTTGGAGTAAAAGCCTCAACAAAGTCGGTTTCACCCGAAAGGCAAGAGTCCTTCTCAGACTCCAGGGCCAGACGACAGGGTTCCCGGCGTCTGGACCCAGACGCCAGAGTCCTTCTCGGAATCCAGGGCCAGACGCCAGGGTTCCTGGCGCCTGGTCCCTAGACTCCCCAAAACTTCCTTTTGCGCTTTCCAAAAACCTTGTGGGCTTTCCCCATTGTCCCAAATAAAGTGTTGTCGTACCCAAACATTTTGGGAAACATCCAGAACCCCTTCCGGTGAATTCCGGAACCCTTCCGGAGTCTAAACACTATTATCCCATATATCAATCTTTATCTCCGGACCATTCCGGAGTTCCTCGTCATGTCCGTGATCTTTATCCAGAACTCTGAACAACATTCGGTCACCAACATACATAACTCATAGTACTATATCGTCAACGAACGTTCAGCGTGCGGACCCTACGGGTTCGAGAACTATGTAGACATGACCGAGACACCTCTCTGGTCAATAACCAATAGCGGGACCTGGATGCCCATATTGGCTCCTACATATTCTACGAAGATCTTTATCGGTCAGACCGCATAACAACATTCATTGTTCCCTTTGTCATCGGTATGTTACTTGCCCGAGATTCGATCGTCGGTATCTCAATACCTAGTTCAATCTCGTTACCGGCAAGTCTCTTTACTCGTTCTGTAATACATCATCCCGCAACTAACTCATTAGTTGCAATGCTTGCAAGGCTTATAGTGATGTGCATTACCGAGTGGGCCCAGAGATACCTCTCCGACAATCGGAGTGACAAAACCTAATCTCGAAATACGCCAACCCAACAAGTACCTTTGAAGACACCTGTAGAGCACCTTTATAATCACCCAGTTACGTTGTGACGTTTGGTGGCACACAAAGTGTTCCTCCGGTAAACGGGAGTTGCATAATCCCATAGTCATAGGAACATGTATAAGTCATGAAGAAAGCAATAGCAACAAACTAAACGATCAAGTGCTAAGCTAACGGAATGGGTCAAGTCAATCACATCATTCTCCTAATGATGTGATCCCGTTAATCAAATGACAACTCATGTCTATGGTTAGGAAACTTAACCATCTTTGATCAACGAGCTAGTCAAGTAGAGGCATACTAGTGACACTCTGTTTGTCTATGTATTCACACATGTATTGTGTTTCCGGTTAATACAATTCTAGCATGAATAATAAACATTTATCATGAAATAAGGAAATAAATAATAACTTTATTATTGCCTCTAGGGCATATTTCCTTCAATCTCCCACTTGCACTAGAGTCAATAATCTAGATCACATCGCCATGTGATTTAACATCAATAGTTCACATCACCATGTGATTAACACCCATAGTTCACATCGTCATGTGACCAACACCCAAAGGGTTTACTAGAGTCAATATCTAGTTCACATCGCTATGTGATTAACACCCAAAGAGTACTAAGGTATGATCATGTTTTGCTTGTGAGAGAAGTTTAGTCAACGGGTCTGCAACATTCAGATCCGTATGTATTTTGCAAATTTCTATGTCAACAATGCTCTGCACGGAGCTACTCTAGCTAATTGCTCCCAGTTTCAATATGTATCCAGATTGAGACTTAGAGTCATCTGGATCAGTGTCAAAATTTGCATCGACGTAACCTTTTACGACGAACCTTTTTGTCACTTTCATAATCGAGAAACATATCCTTATTACACTAAGGATAATTTTGACCGATGTCCAGTGATCTACTCCTAGATCACTATTATACTCCATTGCCAAAATCAGTGTAGGGTATACAATAGATCTGGTACATAGCATGGCATATTTTATAGAACCTATGGCCAAGGCATAGGGAATGACTTTCATTCTCTTTCTATCTTCTGCCGTGGTCGGGCTTTGAGTCTTACTCAGTTTCACACCTTGTAACACAGGCAAGAACTCTTTCTTTGACTGTTCCATTTTGAACTACTTCAAAATCTTGTCAAGGTATGTACTCATTGAAAAACTTATCAAGCGTCTTGATCTATCTCTATAGATCTTGATGCTCAATATGTAAGCGGTTTCACTAAGGTCTTTATTTGAAAAACTCCTTTCAAACATTCCTTTATGCTTTGTAGAATAATTCTACATTATCTCCGATCAAGAATATGTCATTCACATATACTTATCAGAAATTTTGTAGTGCTCCCACTCACTTTCTTGTAAATACAGGCTTCACCGCAAGTCTGTATAAAACTATATGCTTTGATCAACTTATCAAAGCGTATATTCCAACTCCGAGATGCTTGCACCAGTCCATAGATGGATCGTTGGAGCTTGCATATTGTGTTAGCACCTTTAGGATTGACAAAACCTTCTGGCTGCATCATATACAACTCTTCTTCAATAAATCCATTAAGGAATGCAGTTTTGTTTATCCATTTGCCAGATTTCATAAAATGCGGCAATTGCTAACATGATTCGGATAGACTTAAGCATAGATACGAGTGAGAAACTCTCATCGTAGTGAACACCTTGAACATGTCGAAAACCTTTTTGCGACAATTCTAGCTTCGTAGATAGTAACACCACTATCAGCGTCCGTCTTCCTCTTGAAGATCCATTTAATCTCAATGGCTCGCCGATTATTGGGCAAGTCAATCAAAGTCCATACTTTGTTCTCATACATGGATCTCATCTCAGATTTCATGGCCTCAAGCCATTTCGTGGAATCTGCTCTCATCATCGCTTCCTCATAGTTTGTAGGTTCGTCATGGTCAAGTAACATCACCTCCAGGACAGGATTACCGTACCATTCTGGTGCGGATCTCACTCTGGTTTACCAACGAGGTTCGGTAGTAACTTGATCTGAAGTTACATGATCGTCTGATATGTCTCCGTCGTATCTATAATTTTTGATTGTTCAATGCCAATATTCTACAACTTTCATATACTTTTGGAAACTTTTTGTATTATTTTTGGGACTAACATATTGATCCAGTGCCCAGTGCCAGTTCTTGTTTGTTGCATGTTTTATGTCTCGCACAATATCCATATCAAACGGAGTCCAGACGGTATAAAAACGGACGGAGCTTATTTTTGGAATATTTGGAAAATCTGGGAGAAAGATCAACGCGAAACGGTGTCCGAGGTGGGCACGAGGCAGGGGGGCGTGCCCCACCCCCCTGGGCGCACCCCTGACCCTCGTGGTCCACACGTAAGGCAGTTGATGCCCTTCGTCGGCCGCAAGAAAGCCAATTTTTGGTAAAAAAAATCACGGCGAAGGTTTCGGTCCAATCGGAGTTACGGATCTCCATATATATACGAAACGGTGAAAGGGCAGCAATACTGAACGCAGAAACAGAGAGAGACAAAGAGACAGATCTAATCTCGGAGGGGCTCTCGCCCCTCCCACGCCATGGAGGCCATGGACCAGAAGGGAAACCCTTCTCCCATCTAGGGAGGAGGTCAAGGAATAAGAAGAAGGAGGGGGCTCTCTCCCCCTCTCTTCTGGTGGCACCGGAGTGCCACCGGGGGCCATCATCATCACCGCAATCTTCACCAACAACTTCACCGCCATCATCACCAACTCTTCCCCCCCTCTATGCAGCGTTGTAACCTCTCTCTTACCCACTGTAATCTCTACTTAAACATGGTGCTCAACGCTATATATTATTTCCCAATGATGTATGGCCTTCCTATGATGTTTGAGTAGATCCGTTTTGTCCTATGGGCTATTTGATGATCAAGATTGGTTTGAGTTGCATGTTTTATTATTGGTGCTGTCCTATGGTGCTCTCCGTGTCGCGCAAGCGTGAGGGATCTGAAGGAAATATGCCCTAGAGGCAATAATAAAGTTATTATTTATTTCCTTATATCATGATAAATGTTTATTATTCATGCTAGAATTGTATTAACCGGAAACATAATACTTGTGTGAATACATAGACAAACAAAGTGTCACTAGTATGCCTCTACTTGACTAGCTCGTTAATCAAAGATGGTTATGTTTCCTAACCATAAACAAAAGAGTTGTTATTTGATTAACGGGATCACATCATTAGGAGAATGATGTGATTGACATGACCCATTCCATTAGCTTAGCACCCGATCGTTTAGTATGTTGCTATTGCTTTCTTCATGACTTATACATGTTCCTATAACTATGAGATTATGCAACTCCCGTTTACCGGAGGAACACTTTGGGTGCTACCAAACGTCACAACGTAACTGGGTGATTATAAAGGAGTACTACAGGTGTCTCCAAAGGTACATGTTGGGTTGGCGTATTTCGAGATTAGGTTTTGTCACTCCGATTGTCGGAGAGGTATCTCTGGGCCCTCTCGGTAATGCACATCACTTAAGCCTTGCAAGCATTGCAACTAATGAGTTAGCTGCGGAATGATGTATTACAGAATGAGTAAAGAGACTTGCCGGTAACGAGATTGAACTAGGTATTGGATACCAACGATCGAATCTCGGGCAAGTAACATACCGATGACAAAGGGAACAACGTATGTTGTTATGCGGTCTGACCGATAAAGATCTTCGTAGAATATGTAGGAGCCAATATGGGCATCCAGGTCCCGCTATTGGTTATTGACCGGAGACGTGTCTCGGTCATGTCTACATTGTTCTCAAACCCGTAGGGTCCGCACGCTTAAGGTTACGATGATAGTTATATTATGAGTTTATGCATTTTGATGTACCGAAGGTTGTTCGGAGTCCCGGATGTGATCAAGGACATGACGAGGAGTCTCGAAATGGTCGAGACATAAATATTGATATATTGGAAGCCTATGTTTGGATATCGGAAGTGTTCCGGGTGAAATCGGGATTTTACCGGAGTACCGGGGAGGTTACCGGAACCCCCCGGGGAGCTATATGGGCCTTAGTGGGGCTTTGTGGAAAAGATAAGGGGCTGCCCTAGATGGGCTGCGCGCCACCCTCCCTCCCCTAGTCCTATTAGGACAAGGAGAGGTGGCCGCCCCCCCCTCTCTCTTTTCCCCCTCCGCGAATCCTATTCCAACTAGGATTGGGGGGGGGGGGGGAATCCTACTCCCAGAGGGAGTAGGACTCTCCTAGCGCGCCAAGCTTGGCCGGCCAGCCTCCCCCCTCTAGTCCTTTATATACTGAGGCAGAGGCACCCCAGAAACACACAAGTTGATCCACGTGATCTATTCCTTAGCCGTGTGCGGTGCCCCCAGCCACCATATTCCTCGATAATACTGTAGCGGAGTTTAGGCGAAGCCCTGCGGCTGTAGTACATCAAGATCATCACCACGCCGTCGTGCTGACGGAACTCTTCCCCGACACTTTGCTGGATCGGAGTCCGGGGATTGTCATCGAGCTGAACGTGTGCTCGAACTCGGAGGTGCCATAGTTTCGGTACTTGATCGGTTGGATCGTGAAGACGTACGACTACTTCCTCTACGTTGCGTCAACGCTTCCGCAGTCGGTCTACGTGGGTACGTAGACAACACTCTCCCCTCTCGTTGCTATGCATCACATGATCTTGCGTGTGCGTAGGAATTTTTTTGAAATTACTACGTTCCCCAACAGTGGCATCCGAGCCTAGGTTTTATGTGTTGATGTTATATGCACGAGTAGAACACAAGTGAGTTGTGGGCGATATAAGTCATACTGCCTACCAGCATGTCATACTTTGGTTCGGCGGCATTGTTGGACGAGACGACCCGGACCAACATTACGCGTACGCTTACGCTTGACCGGTTTCCCCGACGTGCTTTGCACATAGGTGGCTTGCGGGCGACTGTCTCTCCAACTTTAGTTGAACCGAGTATGGCTACGCCCGGTCCTTGCGAAGGTTAAAACAGAGTCTATTTGACAAACTATCGTTGTGGTTTTGATGCGTAGGTGAGATTGGTTCTTGCTTAAGCCCGTAGCAGCCACGTAAAACTTGCAACAACAAAGTAGAGGACGTCTAACTTGTTTTTGCAGGGCATGTTGTGATGTGATATGGTCAAGGCATGATGCTGAATTTTATTGTATGAGATGATCATGTTTTGTAACCGAGTTATCGGCAACTGGCAGGAGCCATATGGTTGTCGTTTTATTGTATGCAATGCAATCGCGATGTAATGCTTTACTTTTATCACTAAGCGGTAGCGATAGTCATAGAAGCATAAACTTGGCGAGACGACAACGATGCTACGATGGAGATCAAGGTGTCACGCCGGTGACGATGGTGATCACGACGGTGCTTCGGAGATGGAGATCACAAGCACGAGATGATGATGGCCATATCATATCACTTATATTGATTGCATGTGATGTTTATCCTTTTATGCATCTTATCTTGCTTTGATTGACGGTAGCATTATAAGATGATCTCTCACTAAATTATCAAGAAGTGTTCTCCCTGAGTATGCACCGTTGCGAAAGTTCTTATTGCTGAGACACCACGTGATGATCGGGTGTGATAGGTTCTATGTTCAAATACAACGGGTGCAAAACAGTTGCACACGCGGAATACTCAGGTTATACTTGACGAGCCAAGCATATACAGATATGGCCTCGGAACACGGAGACCGAAAGGTCGAGCGTGAATCATATAGTAGATATGATCAACATAACGATGTTCACCATTGAAAACTACTCCATCTCACGTGATGATCGGTTAGGGTTTAGTTGATTTGGATCACGTAATCACTTAGAGGATTAGAGGGATGTCTATCTAAGTGGGAGTTCTTAAGTAATATGATTAATTGAACTTAAATTTATCATGAACTTAGTCCTGGTAGTATTTTGCAAATTATGTTGTAGATCAATAGCTCGCATTGTTGCTTCCCTGTGTTTATTTTGATATGTTCCTAGAGAAAATTGTGCTGAAAGATGTTAGTAGCAACGATGCGGATTGGATCCGTGATCTGAGGTTTATCCTCATTGCTGCACAGAAGAATTATGTCCTTGATGCACCGCTAGGTGACGGACCTATTGCAGGAGCAGATGCAGACGTTATGAATGTTTGGCTAGCTCAATATGATGACTACTTGATAGTTTAGTGCACCATGCTTAATGGCTTAGAATCGGGACTTCAAAGACGTTTTGAACGTCATGGACCATATGAGATGTTCCAGGAGTTGAAGTTAATATTTCAAGCAAATACCCGAGTTGAGAGATATGTAGTCTCCAACAAGTTCTATAGCTAAAAGATGGAGGAGAATCGCTCAACTAGTGAGCATATGCTCAGATTGTCTGAGTACTACAATCGCTTGAATCAAGTGGGAGTTAATCTTCCAGATAAGATAGTGATTGACAGAATTCTCTAGTCACCATCACCAAGTTAGTAGAACTTCGTGATGAACTATGATATGCAAGGGATAATGGAAACGATTCCCAAGCTCTTCGTAATGCGGAAATTGACGAAGGTAGAAATCGAGAAAAACATCAAGTGTTGATGGTAGACAAGACCACTAGTTTCAAGAAAAGGGGCAGAGGGAAGAAGGGGAACTTCAAGAAGAACAACAAGCAAGTTGCTGCTCAAGTGAAGAAGCCCAAGTCTGGTCCTAAGCCTGAGACTAAGTGTTTCTACTGCAAAGGGACTGGTCACTGGAAGCGGAACTACCCCAAGTGATTGGCAGATAAGAAGGATGGCAAAGTGAACATAAGTATATTTGATATACATGTTATTGATGTGTACTTTACTAGTGTTTATAGCAACCCCTCAGTATTTGATAATAGTTCAGTTGCTAAGATTAGTAACTCGAAACGGGAGTTGCAGAATAAACAAAGACTAGTTAAGGGTGAAGTGACGATTGATATGATCATCATCGCACACTCCCTATACTTTCGGGATTAGTGTTGAACCTGAATAAGTGTTATTTGGTGTTTGCGTTAAGCATGAATATGATTTGATCATGTTTATTGTAATACGGTTATTCATTTAAGTAAGAGAACAAATTGTTGTTCTGTTTACATGAATAAAACCTTATATGGTTACACACCCAATGAAAATAGTTCGTTGGATCTCGATCATAGTGATACACATAATCATAATATTGAAACCAAAATATGCAAAGTTAATAATGATAGTGCAACTTATTTGTAGCACTGCCGTTTAGGTCATATTGGTGTAAAGCGCATGAAGAAACTCCATGCTGATGGGCTTTTGGAATCACTTGATTATGAATCACTTGATGCTTGCGAACCATGCCTCATGGGCAAGATGACTAAGACTCCGTTCTCCGGAGCGAGCAACTGACTTATTGGAAATAATACATACTGATGTATGCGGTCCGATGAGTGTTAAGGCTCACGGCAAGTATCGTTATTTTCTGAACTTCACAGATGATTTGAGCAGATATGGGTATATCTACTTGATGAAACATAAGTCTGAAACATTTGAAAAGTTCAAAGAATTTCAGAGTGAAGTGGAAAATCATCGTGACAAGAAAATAAAGTTTCTACGATCTGATCGCGGAGACAAATATTTGAGTTATGAGTTTGGTCTTCAATTAAAACAATGTGGAATAGTTTCACAAACTCATGCCACATGGAACACCACAGCATAATGGTGTCTCCGAACGTCATAACCGTACTTTATTGGATATAGTGCAATCTATGATGTCTCTTACCGATCTACCACTATCGTTTTGGGGTTATGCATTAGAGACAGCTGCATTCACGTTAAAAGGGCACCATCTAAATCTGTTGAGACGACACCGTATGAACTATGGTTTGGCAAGAAACCAAAGTTGTCGTTTCTTAAAGTTTGGGGTTGCGATGCTTATATGAAAAAGTTTCATCCTGATAAGCTCAAACTCAAATCGGAGAAGTGCGTCTTCATAGGATACCCAAAAGAAAAGGTTGGGTACACCTTCTATCATAGATCCGAAGGCAAGATATTCGTTGCTAAGAATGGATCCTTTCCAGAGAAGGAGTTTCTCTCGAAAGAAGTGAGTGGGAGGAAAGTAGAACTTGATAAGGTAATTGTACCTTCTCCCTTATTGGAAAGTAGTTAATCACAGAAATCTGTTCCTGTGGCTACTACACCAATTAGTGAGGAAGCTAATGATGATGATCATGTAACTTCAGATCAAGTTACTACCGAATCTCGTAGGTAAACCAGAGTGAGATCCGCACCAGAGTGGTACGGTAATCCTGTTCTGGAGGTCATGATACTTGACCATGACGAACCTACGAACTATGAAGAAGCGATGGTGAGCCCAGATTCCGCAAAATGGCTTGAGGCCATGAAATCTGAGATGGGATCCATGTATGAGAACAAAGTATGGACTTTGGTTGACTTGCCCGATGATCGGCAAGCAATTGAGAATAAATGGATCTTCAAGAGGAAGACGGACGCTGATAGTAGTGTTACTATCTACAAAGCTAGAATTGTCGCAAAAGGTTTTCGACAAGTTCAAGGTGTTGAATACAATGAGAGTTTCTCACTCGTATCTATGCTTAAGTCTGTCCGAATCATGTTAGCAATTGCCGCATTTTATGAAATCTGGCAAATGGATAAACAAAACTACATTCCTTAATAGATTTATTAAAGAAGAGTTGTATATGATACAACCAGAAGGTTTTGTCAATCCTAAAGGTGCTAACAAAATATGCAAGCTCCAGCGATCCATCTATGGACTGGTGCAAGCATCTCGGAGTTGGAATATACGCTTTGATAAGTTGATCAAAGCATATAGTTTTATACAGACTTGCGATGAAGCCTGTATTTACAAGAAAGTGAGTGGGAGCACTACAACATTTCTGATAAGTATATGTGAATGACATATTGTTGATCGGAAATAATGTAGAATTATTCTGCAAAGCATAAAGGAGTGTTTGAAAGGTATTTATCAAAGAAAGACCTCGGTAAAGCTGCTTACATATTGAGCATCAAGATCTATAGAGATAGATCAAGACGCTTGATAAGTTTTTTCAATGAGTACATACCTTGACAAGATTTTGAAGTAAGTTCAAAATGGAACAGTCAAAGAAAGAGTTCTTGCCTGTGTTGCAAGGTGTGAAATTGAGTAATACTCAAAGCCCGACCACGGCAGAAGATAGAAATAGAATGAAAGTCATTCCCTATGCCTCAACCATAGGTTCTATAAAGTATGCCATGCTGTGTACCAGATCTATTGTATACCCTACACTGTGTTAAGCAAGGGAGTACAATAGTGACCTAAGAGTAGATCACTGGACAGCGGTCAAAATTATCCTTAGTGGAATAAGGAAATATTTCTCAATTATGGAGGTGACAAAAAGGTTCGTCGTAAAAAGTTACGTCGATGCAAGTTTGACACAGATCTGGATGACTCTAAGTCTCGATCTAGATACATATTGAAAGTGGGAGCAATAAGCTAGAGTAGCTCCGTGCAGAGCATTGTTGACATAGAAATTTGCAAAATACTTACGGATCTGAATGTGACAGACCCGTTGACTAAAATTATCTCACAAGCAAAACATGATCACACCTTAGTACTCTTTGGGTGTTAGTCACATACCAATGTGAACTAGATTACTGACTCTAGTAAACCCTTTGGGTATTGATCACATATAGATGTGAACTATGGGTGTTAATCACATGGTGATGTGAACTATTGCTGTTAAATCACATGGCGATGTGAACTAGATTATTGAATCTAGTGCAAGTGGGAGACTGAAGGAAATATGCCCTAGAGGCAATAATAAAGTTATTATTTATTTCCTTATATCATGATAAATGTTTATTATTCATGCTAGAATTGTATTAACCGGAAATATAATACTTGTGTGAATACATAGACAAACAAAGTGTCACTAGTATGCCTCTACTTGACTAGCTCGTTAATCAAAGATGGTTATGTTTCCTAACCATAAACAAAAGAGTTGTTATTTGATTAACGGGATCACATCATTAGGAGAATGATGTGATTGACATGACCCATTCCATTAGCTTAGCACCCGATCGTTTAGTATGTTGCTATTGCTTTCTTCATGACTTATACATGTTCCTATAACTATGAGATTATGCAACTCCTGTTTACCGGAGGAACACTTTGGGTGCTACCAAACGTCACAACGTAACTGGGTGATTATAAAGGAGTACTACAGGTGTCTCCAAAGGTACATGTTGGGTTGGCGTATTTCGAGATTAGGTTTTGTCACTCCGATTGTCGGAGAGGTATCTCTGGGCCCTCTCGGTAATGCACATCACTTAAGCCTTGCAAGCATTGCAACTAATGAGTTAGCTGCGGGATGATGTATTACAGAATGAGTAAAGAGACTTGCCGGTAACGAGATTGAACTAGGTATTGGATACCAACGATCGAATCTCGGGCAAGTAACATACCGATGACAAAGGGAACAACGTATGTTGTTATGCGGTCTGACCGATAAAGATCTTCGTAGAATATGTAGGAGCCAATATGGGCATCCAGGTCCCACTATTGGTTATTGACCGGAGACGTGTCTCGATCATGTCTACATTGTTCTCGAACCCGTAGGGTCCGCACGCTTAAGGTTATGATGACAGTTATATTATGAGTTTATGCATTTTGATGTACCGAAGGTTGTTCGGAGTCCCGGATGTGATCACGGACATGACGAGGAGTCTCGAAATGGTCGAGACATAAAGATTGATATATTGGAAGCCTATGTTTGGATATCGGAAGTGTTCCGAGTGAAATTGGGATTTTACCGGAGTACTGGGGAGGTTACCGGAACCCCCCGGGGAGCTATATGGGCCTTAGTGGGCCTTAGTGGAAAAGAGAAGGGGCTGCCCTAGATGGGCTGCGCGCCACCCTCCCTCCCCTAGTCCTATTAGGACAAGGAGAGGTGGCCGGCCCCCCCTCTCTCTTTTCCCCCTCCGCGAATCCTATTCCAACTAGGATTGGGGGGGAATCCTACTCCCAGAGGGAGTAGGACTCTCCTGGCGCGCCAAGCTTGGCCGGCCAGCCTCCCCCCTCTAGTCCTTTATATACTGAGGCAGAGGCACCCCAGAAACACACAAGTTGATCCACGTGATCTATTCCTTAGCCGTGTGCGGTGCCCCCAGCCACCATATTCCTCGATAATACTGTAGCGGAGTTTAGGCGAAGCCCTGCTGCTGTAGTACATCAAGATCGTCACCACGCCGTCGTGCTGACGGAACTCTTCCCCGACACTTTGCTGGATCGGAGTCCGGGGATCGTCATCGAGCTGAACGTGTGCTCGAACTCGGAGGTGCCGTAGTTTCGGTACTTGATCGGTTGGATCGTGAAGACGTACGACTACTTCCTCTACGTTGCGTCAACGCTTCCGCAGTTGGTCTGCGTGGGTACGTAGACAACACTCTCCCCTCTCGTTGCTATGCATCACATGATCTTGCGTGTGCGTAGGAAATTTTTTGAAATTACTACGAAACCCAACAGGATCCCTGCTGTAGGGTGTTGCAATACGTTCATGATTCGCTTATAGTGGGTTGCGTGAGTGACTAAAACACAAACCCGAGTAAGGGGGTTGTTGCGTATGGGATAAAGAGCACATGATGCTTTAATGCTATGGTTGGGTTTTACCTTAATGATCTTTAGTAGTTGCGGATGCTTGCTAGAGTTCCAATCAGAAGTACATATGATCCAACTAGAGAAAGTATGTTAGCTTATGCCTCTCCCCCATATAAAATTGCAATAATGATTACCGGTCTAGTTATCGATTGCCTAGGGACAAATAACTTTCTCGTAACAACAAGCTCTTTACTAAAACTAACATAGTTGTGTCTTTACCTAAATAGACCCTACTTTTTATTTACATAATCTTTATTATCTTGCAAACCTATCCAACAACACCTACAAAGTACCTCTAGTTTCATACTTGTTCCAGGTAAAGCGAACGTCAAGCGTGCGTAGAGTTGTATCGGTGGTCGATAGAACTTGAGGGAATATTTGTTCTGCCTTTAGCTCCTCGTTGGGTTCGACACTCTTACTTATCAAAAACTGTTGCGATCCCCTATACTTGTGGGTTATCAAGACCTTTTTCTGGCGCCGTTGCCGAGGAGCAATAGCGTGGGGTGAATATTCTCGTGTGCGCTTGTTTGCTTTATCACTAAGTAATTTTTATTTGTTGTTCTTAGTTGTTCTCTATCTTTAGTTATGGATATGGAACACGAAATACCAAAAAAATTAGGTGTACTTGCTACTCATGGAGATGAGGAACCTCCTAATACCCTCGATGCTCGTTATGTGACAGAAATTATGTACTACTTTGATAATACTGAGAAAACCCCATTCAATCTGGTAATGGGAGTAACGTTGGATCAACGTGAATACTTTAGGTATTATCCCTTGACACAAAAAGGGAACGTATTATGGGATCAAATTTATATATTGAAGTGGTATGCTCGGCAAGTATGCTTGAGTTATGATTATACTTGTTGCTCTAGGATGAAGGCTCCACACCTTCCCTTTTCATGCAAATTTAATGATAATGAAACCTTAGCTTCTTATGCTAATGGTATATATGATTACTATGATGTGGAACAAATAGAAGAATTTGTTGCTTTTAAGGGTGCTTATGAAATTGAATCTTTGTTTGAAAAGTATGAAGCTTTTGATGATGATGTTTATAGGCCTGAAAATTTAGCTATCCTAAATTATTGCTATGATAATTATGAATATAATTCCTATATTAATGTGCTTATTGAGAAAGTCTCCGCTGTCCAAGAAGAGACTAATATTTTGCAGGAATCTATGAAAGAAGAAGTTGATGAAACTGTGAGCACATTGGGTGAAAAAGATGAGGAGGAGAGCGAAGAACAAAAGGAGGAAGAGCAGATTGATCACCCGTTCCCACATTCTAATGAGAGTAACTCTTCAACTCATACATTGTTTAATTCCCCTTCATTCTTATCGAAGGATGAATGCTATGATAATTGTTATGATCCTATTGATTCTTTTGAAATATCCATTTTTGATGATGTTTGCTATGCTTGTGGCCAAGGTGCCAATATGAATTATGCTTATGGAGATGAACTTGCTATAGTTCCTTATGTTAAACATGAAATTGTTGCTATTGCACCCACGCATGATAGTCCTATTATCTTTTTGAATTCTCCCAACTACACTATATCGGAGAAGTTTGCCCTTATTAAGGATTATATTGATGGGTTGCGTTTTACTATTACACATGATGATTTTGATAGATATAATATGCATGTGCTTGCTGCTCCTACTTGCAATTATTATGAGAGAGGAACTATATCTCCACCTCTCTATGTTTCCCACATGATAAAATTGCAAGAAACTGTTTATACTATGCATTGGCCTTTACTATGTGTGCATGAATTGTTCTTTTATGACATGCCGATGCATAGGAAGAGAGTTAGACTTCGTCATTACATGATATATGTTGCTTTGTGCTCACTACTAAATTACAAATCATTGCTAATTAAAATTGGCTTTGATATACCCTGGGATCCGGGTGGATTCACTACTTGAGCACTATATGCCTAGCTTAATGGATTTAAAGAAAGCGCTGCCACGGAGACAACCCGAAAGTTTTAGAGAGTGGTTTATTTCTGTTGTGTGCTTTTATAAAGTTTAAAAACAAAAAAATAAAGAGGGGAACCCAAAACTTTTTCAAAAAGGAAAGTGAAAGTGAGAGAGACAAGCATTGTTGAAGTGGGGGAGCTCCTTGAACTTTGTTCATGCTCACGGAAACTTTGTGAATCTTGATTACAGAAAATTTTCAATAAAAATAATTATCCCCTTGTACAATCCCATTGTATTATAAAAATAATGTGCCAAGGTTTGCCTTTAGGGTGTTTACTTTGCTTGTTGGTTTGTACGGTGCAGGACAGAAACTTTGCCTATAGTGTGCGATTTTACATTTTTTACTGGAATGTCAAATGGTTCTGATTCTTTTTGCACTGTCTTTCTATACAAATTGTTTATTTTTTCTAATTTTGGTAGAATTTTTCAAGTATCAGAAGTATGGTGAATGTTCAGATTATTACAGACTGTTCTGTTTTAGACAGATTCTGTTTTTGATGCATAGTTTGCTTGTGTTGATGAAACTATCGATTCATATCAGTGGATTAAGCCATGAAAAAGTTATATTACAGTAGACACAATGAAAAAACAAAATATGAATTGGTTTGCAACAGTACTTAGAGTAGTGATTTGCTTTATTATACTAACGGATCTTACCGAGTTTTCTGTTGAAGTTTTGTGTGGATGAAGTGTTCGATGATCGAGAAGGTCTCGATGTGAGAAGAAGGAAGAGAGGCAACAGCTCAAGCTTGGGGACGCCCGAGGCACCCCAAGTAAATATTCAAGGATACTCAAGTGTCTAAGCTTGGGGATGCCCCGGAAGGCATCCCCTCTTTCTTCAACAAGTATCGGTGTGTTTTCGGATTCGTTTCGTTCATGCGATATGTGCAATCTTGGAGCGTCTTTTGCATTTAGTTTTCATCTTTCTTTTATGCACCATGCTGGTATGAGATAGTCCTTGGTTGATTTATAGAATGCTCTATGCACTTCACTTATATCTTTTGAGTATGGCTCTATAGAATGCTTCATGTGCTTCACTTATATCATTTGAAGTTTGGATTGCCTGTTTCCCTTTACATAGAAAACCGCCATTTGTAGAATGCTCTTTTCCTTCACTTATATTTGTTAGAGCATGGGCATATCTTTTGTAGAAAGAATTAAACTCTCTTGCTTCACTTATATCTATTTAGAGAGATGACAGGAATTGGTCATTCACATGGTTAGTCATAAAATCCTACATAAAACTTGTAGATCACTGAATATGATATGTTTGATTCCTTGCAATAGTTTTGCAATATAAAGATGGTGATATTAGAGTCATGCTAGTGGGTAGTTGTGGATTAGTTGAACTACTTGTGTTGAGGTTTGTGATTCCCGTAGTATGCACGTATGGTGAACCGTTATGCAACAAAGTCGGAGCATGAGGTATTTATTGATTGTCTTCCTTATGAGTGGCGGTCGGGGACGAGCGATGGTCTTTTCCTACCAATCTATCCCCCTAGGGGCATGCGTAGTAGTACTTTGCTTCGAGGGCTAATAAACTTTTGCAATAAGTATGTGAGTTCTTTATGACTAATATTGAGTCCATGGATTATACGCACTCTCACCCTTCCATCATTGCTAGCCTCTTCGGTACCGTGCATTGCCCTTTCTCACCTCGAGAGTTGGTGCAAACTTCGCCTGTGCATCCAAACCCTATGATTGATACGCTCTGTCACACATAAACCTCCTTATATCTTCCTCAAAACAGCAACCATACCTACCTATTATGGCACTTCCATAGCCATTCCGAGATATATTGCCATGCAACTTCCATCATCATCATATACATGACTTGAGCATTTATTGTCATATTGCTTTGCATGATCATAAGATAGCTAGCATGATGTTTTCATGGCTTGTCCGTTTTTTGATGTCATTGCTATGCTAGATCATTGCACATCCCGGTACACCGCCGGAGGCATTCATATAGAGTCATACCTTTGTTCTAGCATCGAGTTGTAATATTGAGTTGCAAGTAAATAAAAGTGCAATGATCATCATTAATAGAGCGTTGCCCCAAAAAAGGCCAAAAAAGGAAAGGTCAAATAAAAAAGGAAGGAAAAAAAAGGCTAAATAATAAATAAATAAGGAGCAATGTTACTATCCTTTTACCACACTTGTGCTTCAAAGTAGCACCATGTTCTTCATATAGAGAGTCTCTTGAGTTATCACTTTCATATACTAGTGGGAATTTTCATTATAGAACTGGGCTTGTATATTACGATGATGGGCTTCCTCAAATGCCCGAGGCCTTCATGAGCAAGCAAGTTGGATGCACACCCACTTAGTTTCAGTTTGAGCTTTCATACACTTATAGCTCTAGTGCATCCGTTGCATGGAAATCCCTACTCCTCACCTTGACATCAATTGATGGGCATCTCCATAGCCCGTTGATTAGCCGCGTCGATGTGAGACTTTCTCCCTTTTTGTCTTCTCCACACAACCTCCACCATCATATTCTATTCCACCTATAGTGTTATGTCCATGGCTCATGCTCATGTATTGCGTGAGGGTTGAAAAAGCTGAAGCGTGTTAAAAAGTATGAACCAATTGCTCGGCTTGTCATCGGGGTTGTGCATGATGTGAATATTTTGTGTACTGAAGATGGAGCATAGACAGACTATATGATTTTGCAGGGATAACTTTCTTTGGCCATGTTATTTTGAAAAGACGTGATTGCTTTATTAGTAGGCTTGAAGTATTATTGTTTTTATGTCAAATGATAGACTATTGCTTTGAATCACTCGTATCTTAATATTCATGCCATGATTAGATATGTGATCAAGATTATGCTAGGTAGCATTCCACATCAAAAATTATCTTTTTTATCATTTACCTACTCGAGGACGAGCAGGAATTAAGCTTGGGGGTGCTGATACGTCTCCGTCGTATCTATAATTTTTTATTGTTCCATGCCAATATTCTACAACTTTCATATACTTTTGGCAACTTTTTATATTATTTTTGGGACTAACATATTGATCCAGTGCCTAGTGTCATTTCCTGTTTGTTGCATGTTTTATGTTTCGTAGAATATCCATACCAAACGGAGTCCAAACGGGATAAAAACGGATGGAGCTTATTTTTGGAATATTTGGAAAATCTGGGAGAAAGATCAACGCGAAACAGTGTCCGAGGTGGGCACGAGGCAGGGGGCGCGCCCCTGACCCTCGTGGTCCACCCGTAAGGTGGTTGATGCCCTTCTTCGGTCACAAGAAAGCTAATTTTTGGTAAAAAAAATCACGGCGAATGTTTCGGTCCAATCGGAGTTACGGATCTCCATATATATACGAAACGGTGAAAGGGCAGAAATACTGAACACAGAAACAGAGAGAGACAAAGAGATGGATCCAATCTCGGAGGGGCTCTCGCCCCTCCCATGCCATGGAGGCCATGGACCAGAGAGGAAACCCTTCTCCCATCTAGGGAGGAGGTCAAGGAAGAAGAAGGAGGAGGGGGGCTCTCTCCCCCTCTCTTCCGGTGGCACCGGAGTGCCACCGGGGGCCATCATCATCACCGCAATCTTCACCAACAATTTCACCGCCATCATCACCAACTCTTCCCCCCTCTATGCAGCGGTGTAACCTCTCTTTCCCGCTGTAATCTCTACTTAAACATGGTGCTCAACGCTATATATTATTTCCAATTGATGTATGGCTATCCTATGATGTTTGAGTAGATCTGTTTTGTCCTATGGGCTATTTGATGATCAAGATTGGTTTGAGTTGCATGTTTTATTATTGGTGGTGTCCTATGGTGCTCTCCGTGTCGCGCAAGCGTGAGGGATCCCCGTTGTAGGGTGTTGCAAGACGTTCATGATTCGCTTATAGTGGGTTGCGTGAGTGACTAAAACACAAACCCGAGTAAGGGGGTTGTTGCGTATGGGATAAAGAGGACTTGATGCTTTAATGCTATGGTTGGGTTTTGCCTTAATGATCTTTAGTAGTTGCGGATGCTTGCTAGAGTTCCAATCATAAGTGCATATGATCCAAGTAGAGAAAGTATGTTAGCTTATGCCTCTCCCCCATATAAAATTGCAATAATGATTACCGGTCTAGTTATCGATTGCCTAGGGACAAATAACTTTCTCGTAACAACAAGCTCTTTACTAAAACTAACTTAGTTGTGTCTTTACCTAAACAGCCCCTACTTTTTATTTACATAATCTTTATTATCTTGCAAACCTATCCAACAACACCTATAAAGTACCTCTAGTTTCATACTTGTTCTAGGTAAAGCGAACGTCAAGCATGCGTAGAGTTGTATCGGTGGTAGATAGAACTTGAGGGAATATTTGTTCTGCCTTTAGCTCCTCGTTGGGTTCGACACTCTTACTTATCGAAAACTATTGCGATCCCCTATACTTGTGGGTTATCATCATCATCATTAGCTTCCTCACTAATTGGTGTAGTATCACAGGAACAGATTTCTGTGATGAACTACTTTCCAATAAGGGAGCAGGTACAGTTACCTCATCCAGTTCTTCTTTTCTCCCGCTCACTTCTTTCAAGAGAAACTCCTTCTCTAGAAAGGATCCATTCTCAGCAATGAATGTCTTGCCTTCGGATCTGTGATAGAAGGTGTACCCAGCATTTTCTTTTGGGTATCCTATGAAGATGCACTTCTCCGGTTTGGGTTTGAGCTTATCAGGTTGAAACTTTTTCACATAAGCATTGCAACCTCAAACTTTAAGAAACGACAGCTTAGGTTTCTTGCCAAACCATAGATCATACGGTGTCGTCTCAACGGATTTAGATGGTGCCCTATTTAATGTGAATGTAGCTGTCTCTAATGCATAACCCCAAAACGATAGTGGTAAATCGGTAAGAGACATCATAGATCGCACCATATCTAATAAAGTACGGTTACGACGTTCAGACACACCATTACACTGTGGTGTTCCAGGTGGCGTGAGTAGTGAAACTATTTCACATTGTTTTAACTGAAGGCCAAAACTCGTAACTCAAATATTTTACTTATGCGATCATATCGTATATACTTTTATTTTTGTTACGATGATTCTCCACTTCACTCTGAAATTCTTTGAACTTTTGAAATGTTTCAGACTTGTATTTCATCAAGTAGATATACTCATATCTTCTCAAATCATCTGTGAAGATCGGAAAATAATGATACCTGCCGCGAGCCTCAATATTCACCGGACCACATACATCAGTATGTATGATTTCCAACAAATATGTTGCTCGCTCCATTGTTCCGGAGAACGGAGTCTTAGTCATCTTTCCCATGAGGCATGGTTCGCAAGCATCAACTGATTCATAATCAAGTGATTCTAAAAGCCCATCAGCATGGATTTTCTTCATGCGCTTTACACCAATATGACCTAAACGGCAGCGCCACAAATAAGTTGCACTATCATTATTAACTTTGCATCTTTTGGCTTCAATATTATGAAAATGTGTATCACCACGATCGAGATCCAACAAACCATTTTCATTGGGTGTATGACCATAGAAGGTTTGATTCATGTAAACAGAACAACAATTATTCTCTAACTTACATGAATAACCGTATTGCAATAAACATGATCCAATCATATTCATGCTCAACGCAAACACCAAATAACATTTATTTTAGGTTTAACACTAATTCCGAAAGTATAGGGAGTGTGCGATGATGATCATATCAATGTTGGAACCATTTCCAATACACATCGTCACTTCACCCTTAACTAGTCTCTTGTTCATTCTCCAACTCCTGTATCGAGTTACTATTCTTAGCAACTGAACTAGTATCAAATACTGAGGGGTTGCTATAAACACTAGTAAAGTACACATCAATAACATGTATATCAAATATACCTATGTTCACTTTGCTATCCTTCTTATCCGCCAATTAGTTGGGGTAGTTCCGCTTCCAGTGACCAGTCCCTTTGCAGTAGAAGCACTCAGTTTCAGGCTTGGATCCAGACTTGGGTTTTTTCACTTGAGCAGCAACTTGCTTGCCGTTCTTCTTGAAGTTCCCCTTTCTTCCCTTTGTCCCTTTACTTGAAACTAGTGGTTTTGTTTACCATCAACACTTGATTCTTTTCTTGATTTCTACCTTCGTCGATTTCAGCATCACGAAGAGCTTGGGAACCGTTTCTGTTATCCCTTGCACATTATAGTTCATCACGAAGTTCTACTAACTTGGTGATGGTGACTAGAGAATTCTGTCAATCACTATTTTATCTAGAAGCCACTTGATTCAAGCGATTGTAGTACCCAGACAATCTGAGCACATGCTCACTGCTTGAGCTATTCTCCTCCATCTTTTAGCTATAGAACTTGTTGGAGACTTCATATCTCTCAACTCGGGTATTTGCTTGAAATATTAACTTCAACTCCTGGAACATCTCATATGGTCCATGACGTTCAAAACGTCTTTGAAGTCCCAATTCTAAGCCGTTTAAGCATGGTGCACTAAACTATCAAGTAGTCATCACATTGAGCTAGCCAAACATTCATAACATCTGCATCTGCTCCTGCAATAGGTTTGTCACCTAGCGGTGCATCAAGGACATAATTCTTCTGTGCAGCAATGAGGATAAACCTCAGATCACGGATCCAATCCGCATCATTGCTACTAACATCTTTCAACTTAGTTTTCTCTAGGAACATATCAAAAATAAAACAGGGGAGCTAAACGCGAACTATTGATCTACAACATAGACATGCTAATACTACTAGGACTAAGTTCATGATAAATTTAAGTTCAATTAATCATATTACTTAAGAGCTCCCACTTAGATAGACATCCCTCTAATCCTCTAAGTGATCACGTGATCCATATCTACTAAACCATGTCCGATCATCACGTGAGATGGAGTAGTTTCAATGGTGAACATCACTATGTTGATCATATCTACTATATGATTCATGCTCGATCTTTCGGTCTCAGTGTTCCGAGGCCATATATGTTATATGCTAGGCTCGTCAAGTTTAACCTGAGTATTCCGCGTGTGCAACTGTTTTGCACCCGTTGTATTTGAACGTAGAGCCTATCACAACCGATCATCACGTGGTGTCTCAGCACGAAGAACTTTCGCAACGGTGCATACTCAGGGAGAACACTTGTACCTTGATAATTAGTGAGAGATCATCTTATAAAGCTACCGTCGAACTAAGCAAAATAAGATGTATAAAATATAAACATCACATGCAATCAAAATATGTGACATGATATGGCCATCATCATCTTGTGCCTTTGATCTCCATCTCCAAAGCATAGTCATGATTTCCATCGTCACCGGCATGACACCATGATCTCCATCATCTTGATCTATATCAATGTGTCGTCACATGGTCCTCTCGCCAACTATTTCTCTTGCAACTATTGCTATCGCATAGCGATAAAGTAAAGCAATTATTTGGCGCTTGCATCTTATGCAATAAAGAAACAACCATAAGGCTTCTGCCAGTTGCCGATAACTTCAACAAAACATGATCATCTTATACAACAACTTATATCTCATCACGTCTTGACCATATCACATCACAACATTCCCTGCAAAAACAAGTTAGACGTCCTCTACTTTGTTGTTGCAAGTTTTACGTGGCTGCTACGGGCTGAGCAAGAACCGTTCTTACCTACGCATCAAAACCACAACGATAGTTCGTCAAGTTAGCGTTGTTTTAACCTTCTCAAGGACCGGGCGTAGCCACACTCGGTTCAACAAAAGTTGGAGAAACTGACACCCGCAGCCACCTATGTGCAAAGCACGTCGGTAGAACCAGTCTCGCGTAAGCGTACGCCTAATGTCGGTCCGGGCCACTTCATCCAATAATACCGTCGAACCAAAGTGTGAAATGCTGGTAAGCAGTATGACTTGTATCATCCACAACTCACTTGTGTTCTACTCGTGCATATAACATGTACGCATAAAACCTGGCTCGGATGCCACTGTTGGGGAACGTAGTAATTTTAAAAAAATTCCTACGCACACACAGGATCATGGTGATGCATAGCAACGAGAGGGGAGAGTGTTGTCTACGTACCCTCGTAGACCGAAAGCGGAAGCGTTATATCAACGCGGTTGATATAGTCGTACGTCTTCACGATCCGACCAATCCAAGTACCGAAAGCACGGCACCTCCGAGTTCTTCACACGTTCAGCTCGGTGACGTCCTCGCCTTCTCGATCCAGCAAGAGGGGCGAAGTAGTAGATGAGTTCCGGCAGCACGACGGCGTGGTGACGGTGTTGGTGAAGAACAATCTCCGCAGGGCTTCGCCTAAGCACTACGAAAACTATGACGGAGGATAAACTAGAGGGGACGGGGTAGCCGACACACGGCTTGGTGTTTCTTGATCTGTCTTGGGTGCTAGCCCTACCCCTCTATTTATATGTTGAGCCTTGGGGTCAAAACTTGGAGTAAAAGCCTCCACAAAGTCGGTTTCACCCGAAAGGCAAGAGTCCTTCTCGGACTCCAGGGCCAGACGCCAGGGTTCCCGGCGTCTGGACCCAGACGCCAGGGACCCTGGCGTCTGGCCCCTGGACTCCGCAAAACTTTCTTTTGCACTTTCCAAAAACCTTGTGGGCTTTCCTCTTTGGCCCAAATAAAGTGTTCTCGTACCCAAACATTTCGGGAAACATCCGGAACCCCTTCCGGTGAATTCCGGAACCCTTCCGGGGTCCAAACACTATTATCCCATATATCAATCTTTATCTCCGGACCATTCCGGAGTTCCTTGTTATGTCCGTGATCTTTATCCAGAACTCCGAACATCATTCGGTCACCAACATACATAACTCATAGTACTATATCGTCAATGAACGTTAAGCGTGCGGACCCTACAGGTTCGAGAACTATGTAGACATGACCGAGACACCTCTCTGGTCAATAACCAATAGCGGGACCTGGATGCCCATATTGGCTCCTACATATTCTACGAAGATCTTTATCGGTCAGACCACATAACAACATTCGTTGTTCCCTTTGTCATCGGTATTTTACTTGCCCAAGATTCGATCGTCGGTATCTCAATACCTAGTTCAATCTCGTTACCGGCAAGTCTCTTTACTCGTTCCGTAATACATCATCCCGCAACTAACTCATTAGTTGCAAGGCTTATAGTGATGTGCATTACCGAGTGGGCCCAGAGATACCTCTCGGACAATCGAAGTGACAAATCCTAATCTCGAAATACGCCAACCCAACAAGTACCTTCGGAGACACCTGTAGAGCACCTTTATAATCACCCAGTTACGTTGTGATGTTTGGTGGCACACAAAGTGTTCCTCCGGTAAACGGGAGTTGCATAATCTCATAGTCATAGGAACATGTATAAGTCATGAAGAAAGCAATAGCAACAAACTAAACGATCAAGTGCTAAACTAACGGAATGGGTCAAGTCAATCACATCATTTTCCTAATGATGTGATCCCGTTAATCAAATGACAACTCATGTCTATGGTTTGGAGACTTAACCATCTTTGATCAACAAGCTAGTCAAGTAGAGGCATACTAGTGACACTCTGTTTGTCTATGTATTCACACATGTATTATGTTTCCGGTTAATACAATTCTAGCATGAATAATAAACATTTATCATGAAATAAGGAAATAAATAATAACTTTATTATTGCCTCTAGGGCATAATTCCTTCAAACGGTCGGGTTGAACGCATCCTCCGCACTCTTAACGATTGTGTCTGTACCCTCTTATTCCATGCTTACATGCCTCCCCGTTTCTGGCCCGATGCTCTTGCTACTGCCACCCTTCTCATTAACCTTCGTCCGTGTCGCACCCGCTGGAATTTTACACCACATCACCTTCTCTTTGGGTGCCCACCTTTATATGACGGTCTTCGTATCTTCGGATGTCTTTGTTATCCTAGTACCATCGCCACCTCTTCTCATAAACTTGCTCCTCGTTCCCTCCCGTGTGTCTTCCTCGGTTACCCGGCTAACACAAGGGCTATAGGTGCTATGATCCGGTCTCTCACCGTGTCATCACCTCCCGGCATGTTTATTTTGACGAGTGTTCTTTTCCGTTTAAACAGGAACAACAGGCGGCTTCTCCTTCCGCGCCCGGCCCCTCCTTGGCCGACACTGTCCGCCCCGGCTCGTTGCCGCGGCATGGGGCGCCCCCTGGCCGTACGGTGTTACGGCTTCCGCCCGCCAGCTCTCTGGCTGCGCCTTCTTCGCCAGCCTCGCTGGTCTCACCGGCGTCTTCACCGACCTCGCCGGCGTCAACACCGACCTCGCCGGCCTCTGCGGGCTCGCCCGCCGCTGCCCCGACCTCCCCGGCTTCTGCGGACGCCTCGCCGGCCTCGCCAGCTGCTGCCACCGCTTCGCCGGCCTCTGCAGTGGCGGCCTCGCCAGCTCCTTCGTCGGGCTCCACGGCCACCCGCCTGGTCGCGCCGGCCTCTGCCGGGGCATCTTCGCCCGGACCGCCTTCGGCTTCTCCCCCGATGGCCGCTGCCCCTCCTGGAGACGGGTCCACCGGGGCCGCCGTGGTTCAACCACTCGCCGGCCCCGTTACTCGGTCCCGCATGGGTGTCTTCCGCCCGAGTTCTCGGTACTCCGTGGAGGAGTATACCTATGTGGCTTCGACGTCCACGCCATCACCGTCGCCTCTGCCGACCTCTGCCCGTACCGCGCTTCAAGACCCTCTGTGGTTTGCCACGATGAAGGAGGAATTTGACGCGTTGCAGCGTAATCACACTTGGCAGCTTGCCCCGTGTCCCCCTCATGCCAACATCATTACCGGGAAGTGACTTTTCAAGCACAAGTTTCATCCTGATGGCACCCTCAACCGCCACAAGGCGCGTTGGGTTGTTCGTGGCTTTCGTCAGCGCGCCGGTGTCGACTTCACCGACACCTTTGCCCCGGTGGTCAAACCCTGGACGATTCGAACTGTTCTTCAGCTTGCAGTGTCCCGCTCTTGGCCTGTGCATCAGATGGACGTCTCTAATGCTTTTCTTCATGGTCATCTTGAGGAACAAGTGTTCTGTCAGCAGCCCACGGGATTCGTCGATGAGTCTTCTCCGAATCATGTGTGCCTGCTTTCTCGGTCCTTATATGGGCTTAAGCAGGCTCCTCGTGCGTGGTACCAGCGCATCGTAGCGTTTCTTCATCAGCTTGGATTCCGCTCCACTCGCTCTGATGCTTCACTATTTGTTTACCACCAGGGTGATGCCACTGCTTTTCTGCTGCTCTATGTCGACGATATCATCTTTACGGCATGCTCTACGGCTCTTCTTCGACAGCTCACTGATCGTCTTCGTGCTGAGTTCGCCATCAAGGACTTAGGTCCTCTGCACTATTTCCTCATGATTGAGGTTATTCGCCGAGCAGATGGTTTCTTTCTTCATCAGCGGAAGTATGCTCATGAGCTTCTGGATCGTGCCGGGATGCTTAACTGCAAACTGGCTGCCACGCCTGTCGACACGAAGGCCAAGCTCTCTGCCACAGATGGTTCTCCCGCTTTAGATGCTCCGTTCTACCGGTCGATTGTTGGTGCTCTTCAGTACCTCACTCTTACCCGCCCAGAGCTTCAGTACGTTGTGCAGCAGGTGTGCCTCCATATGCATGCTCCTCGTGATGCTCACTGGACCGCGGTCAAGCGCATTCTTTGCTATATCCGAGGCACTTTGGATCTCGGGTTGTCTCTTCAGGCGTCGACCTCTTTGGACTTGATTGCCTACTCTGACGCTAACTGGGCTGGCTGCCCTGATACACGACGCTCGACATCCGGCTATTGTGTCTATCTTGGGCCATCACTCGTCTCCAGGTCGTCCAAGCGGCAACCCATTGTCTCCCGCTCCAGCGCTGAAGCGGAGTATCGTGCGGTTGCCAACGTCGTTGCTGAGTGTTCCTGGCTTCGTCAGCTTCTACATGAGCTCTTGTCTCCGGTTGACAAGGCCACGATTGTCTACTGTGACAACATCTCCGCGGTCTACCTCTCCGCCAACCCGGTTCATCATCGACGCACCAAGCACATTGAGATTGATATCCATTTTGTTCAGGAACACGTAGGTCTTGGTCATGTACGCGTGTTACATGTCCCTACCTCTCAACAGTTTGCTGACATCATGACCAAGGGCTTGTCTACTGCGTCCTTTGAGGAGTTCCGTTCCAGTCTTTGCGTCGACCTTGATGCCGCTTCGACTGCGGGGGGTGTTAAGATATAGATATAGTATGTATATTTCTTATACAACAAGCCCTCCTCCTTCCATGTATAGTTGAGGACGTGACTCCCCTATGTACTTGTATGATCAATAATATCGTGAGTTGCATAATATTCTACAATCTTTATGCTAAGCGTGCTTGTAAGCTCATGGTCACCGACATCTGGATAGCATTTGTACCTTCGTTTCTCATATGGATAGAATTTATTCACTGTGTCTGACGCGCCTTGTGCTTCCCTATATATACTTTGTTCCGATTATGAATGCACATTCACGTAGCCATGAAACCCCACGTTGATTTGCTTTAAAGTGTGAGAAAGCGCATATGATAGAGAGCCAAAACATAGTACTCTAATTGAATGCCCACGAGTTCTCCCTGCGGACCTCCTGCTCCTCATCCTTGGTGTAGTCGTTGACGATGTTGAACTTCTTGCGGATCTCCTCGAGGGTCCTGCCGCTGATCTGGTCCGCCACCGCCTTGCACGTCAGGTCGAGCAGGCTCTGCATGTCGAGGAAATTGGCAGCCTGCATGCATGTGTTAGCTTTTTAATCTTGATCATGTATCTTCATGTTTATTTCAGTCTTGCATGTAGTAGTTGCAGGTAGAAAAATGTGTGTGTACGGAGGTACGTGTGATACGTACGAGTCAGTAGTTTCAGATAGGAGAAGCATGCATGGAGAAAGTCCGAGCTGCCGCGTGAAGCTGGCTAGCTTGTCGTGTGAGACGATGGTGCATGATGGTCTCAAGCCAACGGCCTGCACAAGTTGAAGCCGATGGATGGGTGAGTCCGTTGTGACCTTGAGAAAAGGTCCGTAGTTAGATAAGGTCAATTCTTGTTAGCTGCATGTGTGCGTGTGCTGTTAGTGGCCTGGGTTAGTGCATGCGTGGGCTGGTTAGTGGGCAAGTGTAGTGCCCGGTCTGCGTGCGTGAGTACTACTTAAGGGCTGTAAAGCATATTTGTTTTGGTACAAGAAGAAATATAGAGGGGAAAACGTCGGCTGTGTGACACAGTACGGCACCAAAATTCCTTGTGTTCTTGTGTGTGTTGTGTGAAACAACCAAGAGAGAAGAGGGCTGAGAGAGTCGGCTCCAACATTTGGTATCAGCGCTAGGTGATGACGAAGACGATGCCGCGTGACTCTTCAGCGAGTGGAGCGTTGGTGCCGAGCGACTCGGCGGCGATGGCGGCTGCCGCGACGGCGGCGACGACGGCGGTGGGGAAGCTCCCATTCCCGCTGCTCACGAGGACGAACTACGCTGCGTGGGTGATGAGGATGAAATACCTCTTGCGCGCCAATGGCGTGTGGGGCGCCGTTGATCATGGGGCCTCATCGGAGGTCGACAAGGACAAGGAGGAGATGGCCATGACAATCATCTCCTAGTCCATCGACGACTCGACGCTGCTGCGAGTTGCGGAGAAGGAGACCGCAGCCGATGTGTGGGCGGCGCTACGCTCCATGCATGTGGGCGTCGAGCGCGTCCGAGAGGCGAGGGTTCAATCCTTGCGCTCGGAATTTGATGGCCTCAAGATGGGTGATGCGGAGTCCGTGGATGACTTCGCGGCGAGGTTCACGACGCTCGTGGGGCGCATTCGTGAGCTTGGTGATGCGATGGAGGAGAAGTACGTCGTGAAGAAGCTGCTCCGATCCGTCTCCAACAAGTTCATCCACGCTGCATCATCGATTGCATTGTTCGGCGACACCAACAAGATGGCCATGGAGGAGGCCATTGGTTCACTTAAGGCACATGAGGAGCTCGTGAAGAAGAGCAACTCCTCATGGCGAGAGGGCATGACTCATCGCGAGGACGCGGCCATGGTGGCCGTGGCCATGGCCGCCGACATGGCCGTGGTGGAGGGCGCAGAGACAAGAGTGAGGTACAATGCTATAACTGTGATGACTTTGGGCATTTTGCCTGGGAGTGTTCGGAGAAGAAGAAGGACAACGAGGAGAAGGCACTGCTCGGTGTCGAGGATGAGCCAGCTCTTCTCTGAAGCTGCGTCACAAGTAAAGGATCAAGATTAGGGAGGAGATTGTTAGCTTTTTAATCTTGACCATGTATCTTCATGTTTATTTCAGTCTTGCATGTAGTAGTTGCAGGTAGAAAAATGTGTGTGTACGGAGGTACGTGTGATACGTACGAGTCAGTAGTTTCAGATAGTAGAAGCATGCATGGAGAAAGTCCGAGCTGCCGCGTGAAGCTGGCTAGCTTGCCGTGTGAGACGATGGTGCATGATGGTCTCAAGCCAACGGCCTGCACAAGTTGAAGCCGATGGATGGGTGAGTCCGTTGTGACCTTGAGAAAAGGTCCGTAGTTAGATAAGGTCAATTCTTGTTAGCTGCATGTGTGCGTGTGCTGTTAGTGGCCTGGGTTAGTGCATGCGTGGGCTGGTTAGTGGGCAAGTGTAGTGCCCGGTCTGCGTGCGTGAGTACTACTTAAGGGCTGTAAAGCATATTTGTTTTGGTACAAGAAGAAATATAGAGAGGGGAAAACGTCGGCTGTGTGACACAGTACGGCACCAAAATTCCTTGTGTTCTTGTGTGTGTTGCGTGAAACAAGCAAGAGAGAAGAGGGCTGAGAGAGTCGGCTCCAAAAGCATGAACGTACATCGGGGGTTCCAGATCAATTGATCTACTAGCAGCTAGTTAACTAGTAGATCGAATCGAAGGGAGAGATCGTGTGGGCTGCTTACGAGGAGGAGGTCGAAGAGGGTGTCCTGATCGACATGGACGAAGGAGTCGTCGAACCGCCTGAGGGGGTCGTCGGCGCCGGGGCAGGACGAGGTGACGCCGACGGGGTCGGAGAAGTGCCTGTTGACGTAGTCGAGGATGCGGGAGAGGATGCGGCCGGTCACGTTGGGGAGCGGGATCACGTCGACGGCGACGTCGTCCTCTAGCATGCCCTTGATCATCACCGACGCCGCGCCGATGGTCTCCTCCGCCACCTCGAACTCCTCGCCGTCGGAGCTGCGGAGACGAACCATCTTCATATCGATCGATGGATCTCGGGGGTTTGGGGTGGGTTTTGCGTGGCGATATGATCGAGTCGATCCGGTGGAATGGATGCGGCGGATGCCGCCACGGATGGTATTTATAGGCTAGCAGGGCGACGATGTCGGCGCCGCCGACTCCAGATGGGAATTGTTGTCAATCAAGTTCCGTGAAAATCTGGAGGCGGTGCATGCATGCATACCTAGTCAAAGACGTTTTTTCTTCTTCTAAACAAATGGCAAACTTTAGGTCGTGATTATCATGCTTAGGATCTCCTTCAAAACTGTGGACTCATCCGGACCAGAGCCGGCCATACAACTTGCCCGGAGGTGGTGCATGCATGCATAATAACTAATTCCTAAAACCTAAAAAGTGCTCGCTGGCTAATTCCTAAAACCTAAAAAGTGCCCGCTGGCTCGTTTGTCTTACAGAGCACACGCGCTCGTGCGCCGTCCGATCGACATCTCGCGGTTGCGCGCTTCCCAGGCGAAACCGCCATTTGCGTGCCGTCCGATCGACATCTCGCGGCCGCACGCTTCCCAGACGAAACCGCCATTTGCCATTTATTGATGCATGCGCCGGGTGTCTCCTGATCGTGGCGTCGCGGTCGAGACCCGTTGGGTGTCTAGGCGGTCGTGGGACCCTGCAGTTCGTCTCCCCTCCCCACTTCCGTTTCCTCCCCATTTCGAAACTGCTCCCGAGCGCAGGGGAGCGCATCCCATTTGCTTCCAATCCCTTAAATCCGGAGCAGCCGGCGGCGTCGCGGCAATTCGGCGGCCGTCTTCCGCTAGAGTGAGGAAGGGATAGCGTGCGCGGCGTGAAGGGAGGGGTTAAGCGGGCAGGTGTGTGTCGGTGCGACGACCGGGGCCATACGACTACACCCGCAGCACACAGCAGTCGGGGGCGGAAGGCGCTGCAGCGCCGGAGACGCGGCCGAGGAGGAATGACGCGCGCGCCTTCGCTATGCTGTTCGCGCGGAGGAGCATAATCGCCTTCCTGTTGGGCAGAGGGCAGAATCCCAGGTCAGTTCATCTCAGATCCCATTTGTGTAGGCTTGTCAGACCCGTTGAGTTTTGGGCGAAATCACTGAGTACCTTTGCCCTTGTAAGAGATTATGCATAGGTTAACTGATTTGGAACGGATTAAGCACTCGTTAGATTTGGTTTGGGTACTGGTGAGATAGGATTCGAGGGGCATTCAAGGCTTGGTGATGCTCGGTAGGATGTCGTAGCGTGTGAAGGGAGAGGGAGGGAGATGTTCTCGTGCATAGGTTGTTGATCTGCTGACTTGCCCAACAACTGCTCATATAGTTGCCTAGCATCTTTTTTTACATGCAACAAATGTACCTATTTGTGTTTAAACAAGGCAATGGGACAATGTTTGATGTTGTAGGCTCCTGTTGTTGAAATGTGTGTGTGTGTATGAGGTTGTATGTTGGGGTTCGACGCTCATGTTTGTTTTTACAGATATATCATTTTGCTTAAGTTTTGTGATTCAGTTGTCAGGCTTTGCTGGAGTTTTATGAGTCAGTTGTCTGAGATGTCCTCAGCTGTTGCCTAGTGCATTTGTGCAATGCATGGCTTGCTCAAGTTTTGTGAGTCAGTTTCCTGACATGCCATCATTTGTTGCCCAATGAATTTCGTGCAATGTCAGGGATGCTCAATTTTTTTGTGAGTCAGTTGCCTGACATGCCATCATCTTTTGCCTAGTGCATTTGTGGAATGTCTGGCTTGCTCAACTTTTTGTGAGTCAGTTGCCAGACACGCCCTCATCTTTTTTTTGCCTAGTGCATTTGTGCAATGTCAGGCTTGCTCATCCTTTCCGAGTCAGTTGCCTGACATGCCATCATCTGTTGCCTACCAGTCACGATATGTTGTTTTCTCAGTTTAGTAAGAATTTAGTCAAATGAATTTGTTGGATGATATACAATTTTTTCAGAACCATTTTTCTAATTTTTTGTATGATGATGCTCATTGTTTGTCCTTTATATATGCAACAGAAAATAGATGGCTGGGAAAAGTCATAAGTCAAAACAAGATGGACCTACTGGTTCAAGTCATGATGACCTTGCATCTCATGGGAATGAGGAGCATCAAACATAGGTGTGCACATCCTCAGGAAGTTTTATGTTCTTTCTGTACACAACAGATTTTGTTTTTCATTTTTTATTGATTTATGTGGTTTCCATCTTCCAGCCATAGAGCAGTGCACCAATAATTGGGTACAAGTGTCAGAGAACTAAAGCAGTTATTTCACGGGGGAAGCATCCTGATGATATTATTAGTAACGAGAATAGTAACGAGAGCCAAGCTGCAGATGCTGGGAATGCAAATGTTGAAGGTGTAGACGTTGACTAACCTCCAAAACCAAAACGCCAGAAGACGGGAGGAACTGAGGTATTTGCATAGTTGCCTCAGTTTCACTAAGTAGTTGCCCAGCAATGCTCCCTAAGTTGCCTTTCCTGTGATGAACATTATTTTGCTAATTCTCGTTTTTTGTTTTTTTCTGTGCAATAGGGTCGTAGGAACAGGGCATCCCCTGCAAGGCTCTTCAAGTTGAACAAGGACTTGGTTCCTGACCAAAAGGGTGTCATCATTGGAAAAGAATTTGGTGGCATTCTGGACCTTGCAGCGAGTAGCATGCCCGGAGATCTTAGCCAGTGGATAATGAAGCATTACGACCCTAAGATTTCACAGATAGTCATTCCAGAAAGGGGGGAGATTCCTGTAGATGCCGCAAGTGCCCGTAGGATATGGGGTTTGCCAAATAGGGGCAGGAAGGTGTGCTTCGAGAATCGGCCTGAAATCACAAAGGCAATGTACAGTATTTATAATATCACATCCAAGGACTCCCCAACTCTCACAGAATGGTGCAAGATGATCATAGACATGGGAGGATCTTATGATGATGACTTTGTCCGCGCTTGGCTAGCTCTTGTTTTTTCGTGCTTCCTTGCCTCTTCAACTAGTTTAAGTATTTCCCCAAAAAGCTTCCAAGCGGTCATGAATGTCAATGGAATAACGGAAACCAATATATGTCAGTTTGTTGTTGATCAACTAAAGCTTGCGTTCACTTCGGGGCGTGGCAACAAGAAGGTTGTTTGTTGTTGTGTTTTCCACCTCGTTATAAGTGCTTCAAGCTGTCTTGCTTTCTTAAGCATCCATATTGTTTTCTTTTTTTCTTTTTTTCTTAATCAATCATTAGCTAACTTAAACTTTGTGTTCTTTTTCTTGTCATGACGCAGCTATTGTATCTAGACTCTTTGGATGTTGATGAGTCAATCCCGAACTTGGTACCAAGGGTTTCAGTTTGGAATTCAGATTTAATTTCCAAAGTTATCAAGAAGGACAGGAAGGCTCCGGGAGAATATGGCAATTTGTGGGTAACTCAATTTTTCTGTTGTAGGAGATATATTATTTTTAGGCAACACTACCATTTTAGAGTAGGCAATTCACTTTGAAAGACCAAGCAAGCTAATATAATTTTTTGGGCAATTGCTTTACATATATTTCAAGTAGGTTCAGGTAGTTCTCAGTATTCTTCAAACCTTTTGTTTGCCATGCACACACTTGGATAATGTTTACAGGAAGGGTTGTTGTATTAATGGTAGCTGTTGTAGTATATTTTTTTAGCTCTTTTTTGTGTGCAATTTACATGTTGAAAAGCAGCAAGTTTCTCCAACAACACACGCAACTTATGTTATGAAAACTAGCAAGTTGCATACCACTCCTACATTTTTGCTGCTTATTAAATCTTAAGTATCCACTAATAGTATGCCACAGGAAAGTGGGATAGTGGATGCAGGAATTTTCAGACAATTAGTAGTACCATTTTCTCAGTTCTTTTTGGTATGGAAGTGCCAAAATTGTTGTCACTCATTTTTTTATCTTCTTTTACTATAAACCATCAGCTCAAGACGGATTTTTCCCGGTGTCCGTATGATAGCTTGTTTGGCAGTATGGACCATATCACCAAATTTGTTGCCACAAGATTGCCCGAGTCGTATGACAAAATAGTAAGTTATCCAGCACTTGTTTTTCCCTCTCAGTGTTGCTTCCCTTTCATCCCCATTTGTACATTCCACCATTTTTCAGACTCTTCAATAGAAGATTTGTACTTATCATGTTGTCTACCATCCACTTTTATGTTTTATGGAAGCAAAAGAAGCTCACAGGTTTGGTGCACAAAATGTGTTCCATAATTTCACATGCAGTGGGGAAGCTCGTTATTGGATTGGGAAGATAGATGATGATGAATGGGGGGCAAAGGAGGCAAATCCCACTACTACGGAGACAAGCAGGCGGTAGTCTAATAGAAGCTGTGATCGAGTACTAGCCGGCAGAGACGGCTTAACAAGTGAGGAGGAGGCGTTTAATTCCGAGAGCGATGACAGCAAGGCAGTCAATAGTGAAAGTGAGGGAGATGGCAGGGATAAATGTAGTGATGAAAGTGATAGTGATGGCAGTTCGGACAATGATGATGGTCATGATGGATCAAGTGGAGTTCGGGGGAAATCAAGTAGCCAGGGAGCACGACAAACGGTGGATCACCACGAGGGGGCAAGTGTTGACATGGGGAGGGAAGACGGAACTGAGGGGAACGAGGACAATGAAGATGATGAAGAGAAAGAGGATGACGAAAAAGAAGAGGATGAAGGAAAGGAAGACGATGAGGACGAAGAAGGTGATGGGAACAATAAAGACAAGGAAGATGATGGGTAGGGGAAGGAGGATGACGATGATGATGATGACAGTGGAGGTGGCAACGGTGGCTCAGGCGGCAATGGTGGCTACGGTCGGGATGAGGATGCCACAGCTGAAAAACAAGGCAGCGATGATGATGAACAATGCACGCTGCGGTTTCTAATTGAAAGGAAGAGAGAGAGAAAGCAAAAGGATTGGATGAGGCAGATAGGATCTCTATCAGAGACCTTGTGATGACAGAATTCAAAACTGATGTTTCCCCAAAACCACGCTTCCTTGTTTTTGAAGTGAAAAAAATGTTGCATGTTGATGACATATCCATGGCAACCGAAGCGAGGAGGATGTTCGAAGAATTGTTGAGGGGGAAAGACTTGGATATGGTCTTCACATTCAACCCTAAGGAAATATGTCCAAAGCCGATTCGCCAGAAAATAATGAGAGAAACTGGCGCTCTAAATGAAGCTACAGAACCAAAGAATGCTTGTCAAAACCAAGTACCACCACTCCCGCCATCAAAGAAGATGAAGAAAACTGTCAGTTTTGTATTAGAGCAATATGTGATGAATGAAACAGCAATGCATCTGCAAGCATATCGTGCCGAAAATCCCGGATATGGCCAAGGGGGAAAGTCAAGGCAGTTAGCCATGAAAAAATCCGATCCTTCTCAGTAGCAACAGCAGGCAAATTTTGAAACAAAAGTGGCAATTCATGGGAATGACAAAACACAGGTGGTAAAGAGTACGCCATCAAGATCAGCAGTACCACTGTGCGGCAAAGATGGAGATGAGGCAGTATCTACAGAGGAAGCTCCAAAGTAGTCTAGTAAATTTCATTCCCAATGTCAAGCAAGTGGGTCACATATTCTGGCAACTCAGTCCAAGCAGGAAGCAAGACTAGCTGCTTTTCAGGCAAGTTTTGCGGAGGGAACACTTGACCCCATAAAAGTAAGACCACTTCAACTTAAAAAGGGGCCTACAGTGGTAGTAAGCACAGCAAACCACATCGGGACGCAACCACTAGGTGACTTAAATGTCCAAGTGCCTTTTCTGTCTCGAGGAAATGTGGTGCGGTTAGCCAATGTTATCCAGAGGGCCAAGGTGCAAGACTTCAAGGCATCACCTGAGGTTGCAGCATTAAATTATGTAGGACACAAAAAGGAGAAAGAGAACATCCCTCCGGTGTCATGTATGGAGATCAAAAGGATACAAGACTTGCCTAAAGTTGTAACCATGTGAAAAAAGTTCAGAACAAAAGTTGCTAATAGCCCTAGGGAAATTGCCTGACTGCTCAACTGTGCTTGCCCAACCTGAGGGCACAAGTGTTCCAGAAGTAATAGAAGCAACTGGCCAGGGGAGCACTTCCCATTTCTCTTATGTGGAGGAGCGGTACCATGAATTCATGCGTGTTAGTGGGAAGACAAGCAATGCACTAGAAATCAATGTTCTAGATGTGAGTGAGCTGTTATTTGCAAGGTGTGTTGATCCAAACAGCAAGAATCCCCAATCCAACTCCACAAATCACACCTCAGCGAATAAAGATAAACAACATTTTGAGCAAAGGAACACTGAACGATCAAATGATTTTTACAAAGAGTACTGCCCAGCACCAAGTTTCAATCTAGGCATAGATGATTTGCCCACAGGATCTGCAGACAACAGAGCACATCAACATGTTGGGTCAATCACATTTGTTGAGCATGAGTTCAAGGAACTTCCAGTACATGCCCAGCCAATCATAGAAATAATCGATGACGATTATCTGTTGGACCTTGAAGGCATAGATGAATCGTGTGCAGAAGCAGAAGGAAAGGCAAGTAAGTTTGACACAAGTTGTTCAGTGGGAATCTCGTCACCAAATGCGTACCAAACACCTAAAAAAAGTTCCAACCAAGAAGAAGTGGGATCGGGCAGCAAGATTTATAGCATTAGTAGCTCAGGAGAGATGCATCCACATTAATTTGAGAGAAGGATTATCAAGCCACCTCCTTGCAAGAGGTCCCCATTCATTGAGTATAATGAGAAGAAAGTCTACATGTCCAAACCTGAAGCAAATAGATTATATGCATCGGTTATCTTGCATGGGAGAATTAATGAAGAAGCATCACCAGATCTAGGTACCAGGTATGACAATAATCATTGCATTTCTTTTTGTCAGCCTTTGCACAATGCACATTTTTGTTGGGGAACGCAGTATTTCAAAAAAAATCATATGATCACACAAGATCTATCACTACTAGGAAAAGGGCTATAGATGGAATTGACACTAATGGCGCACCAGACATGTGGTGCGCCATTACTATATACTAATGGCGCACCATGTGTTGGTGCGCCATTAGTGTGGAAGACACTAATGGTGCACCAGGCACACGGTGCGCCACTAGTAACAAAATGTTTTTTTCATTTTTTCAAACATACTAATGGTGCATCCGGGCAGAGTGCGCCATTAGTAGTTAGAACTACTAATGGTGCACCAGCCATAGAGTGCGCCACTACTATATTTTTTTTACTTTTTTTGCAAAACTACTAATGGCGCACCGTGGGATCATGGACGCGCACGTCCGTGAAACGCTATTTGCCCTATGCAACTTTTTCGACGTCATCTTTCGAAAGTCGGTTGGCGTGAGGCAACTCAGAAGGCTACAGGAAGAGATCGTGGTGATACTATGCGAGCTTGAGATATACTTCCCGCCCGCATTCTTCGATGTTATGGTGCATCTACTGGTCCATATCGTGGAGGATATCATCCAACTCGGGCCGACGTTCCTGCACAGCATGATGCCGTTCGAAAGGATGAATGGTGTCATCAAAGGTTACGTTCGCAACATGTCACGTCCAGAGGGAAGTATAGCCAGGGGCTTTCTGACCGAAGAGTGCATCTCCTACTGCACGAATTATCTAGGCATTGAGAACCCCGTTGGTCTGCCCGTCAACAGGCACCTCGGCAGGCTCGCTGGATGGGGTCACCATGAGGGTCGCCGCGAAATGCATGTCGACTTCGAGGGTCGACTCGCCGACTTTGAAAGAGCAAACCTAGTCGCGCTACAACACATAGACGTGGTCGATCCTTGGGTGGTAGAGCACAAAACCTTTATTGAGAAGACGTACAATGACCGAGGCCAACATAGGACGGACGGAGATATAATCAAAGAGCACAACTCATGTTTCACGCGTTGGTTCAAGCAGAAGCTTCTGTCATACCCTTTACATGAGGATTCTTTCGCGGAAGAACAACTCATATTCGCCTTGTCACAGGGCGCCGAGCACAACCTGATGACCTATGAGGCGTACGATATCAACGGCTACACATTCTACACCGAGGACAAGGACATGAAGAGCGATGGTTATCAGAACTCCGGGGTAACGATGGAATCCTACACCGGTAACGACAAGGACAGATACTACGGAAGGATCGAGGAGATCTGGGAGCTGAGCTACGCTGGAGAGAAGGTCCCGATGTTCCGTGTCAGATGGGCCAAGAGCGTCCTAAAAGAAGACCGGTATTTCACCACCATGGTTATACCCGAAGCCAAATCCAAGACCGCGGGCGCAAACGTCACCGCGAAAAATGAGCCATGGTACTGGCTTCCCAAGTGGACCAATGCTTCTTCATTACCGACCCGTCAAAGCCCAGTTGTGTTGTCATGAGGAGAGGCAAAAGGAAGATCATCGGAATGGATGGAGTAGCCAATGAGCAAGACTTCGACAAGTACGGCGACCCGAAGATCGAACATGACGACGACGATGAAGTAGTAGCAGCATACACCACAAGAAGAAGCAGGACCACCCTACCTAAAGGACGTCCGTTCCACAGAAGAACTCCATTTGCGAAAAAGAAGGGCAAGAAGATTATGAACAGATAGCTAGCTAAGATCGACTGTATTTAAATCATAGTCTTCATTTCTCGGTTGTATTTCATGGGCACTTTTTGATATCATGAATATTTTTAAATTTCATGGGCACTTTTTGAATTCATGAATATTTTTTCAAATTTGATGATATTTTTTCATATTCAATATGATAAAATATTGAATATTCATGAGGACACTCGATCCCCCTCCATCTCGATCGCTATCCCCCTCCATCTCGATCTTGATGCCCCTTCATCTCGATCGCTATCCCCCTCCATCTCGATCTCGATCCCACCCGCACCCTCCCCCGCTAGCTCCACCGCCGCCGACAACCCACCGCATCCTCCCCCGCTCCACCGCTGCCGACGAGCACCCCCCGCACCCTCCCCCGCTCCACCACCGCCGACGAGCACCCCCCGCACCCTCCCCCGCTCCACCGCCACCGACGAGCACCCCTCGTTTCATATTCATATTCATTTTTTTAAAAATAATAATAATAAAGTGTAGACTACAATTGTTGTTAAACAACAATTATTATTGTTTTTATAAAAAAATATTACTGTTTCATATTCATATTCATTTTCTAAAAAATTATTACATGCAACAAAAAATAAAAATAAATTACTTATGGCGCACCTCTGGCTGGTGCGCCATTGCTATTTATAGAAAAAGATTACTAATGGCGCACCTCTGCCTGGTGCGCCATTGCTATGTAAAAAAATTACTAATGGCGCACCGACCGTGGATGCGCCATTAGTACGCTTCCCCCCCTAGCTAATTCCTCCCTCTCCCTCTCGCCAGATCCCCTTCGTCCCTCTCCCTCGCCAGATCCACCCGCGCGCTGCCCCGACGCCGCCGCCCCGACCCTCGCCGGACTCCACCCCGCCGCCCCCGCGCCCCCCACCACCGCAGCTCCCCCGCGCCGCCGCCCCCGCGCCCCCCACCACCGCTGCTCCCCCGCGCCGCCGCCCCCGCGCCCCCCACCATAGCAGCTCCCCCGCGCCGCCGCCCCCGCGCCCCCCACCACCGCTGCTCCCCCGCGCCGCCGCCCCCGCGCCCCCCACCATAGCAGCTCCCCCGCGCCGCCGCCCCCGCGCTCCCGCGCCCCGAGCCGGAGGAGGAGGACCAGGAGGAGGAGGAGACGACGACCGCCTCTACCTCAGCTCAGCCAGGCCACGCGACGCCGAGCCGAGCGCCGCCTCCCTCGCCGTCCCCCCTCCACCCGCGCCCGCGCACTCGACGTCCTCCCGCCCAAGCCCCTCCGCCCGCGCTCGCACCCCCGACGTCTTCCTCCATTCCTCCATCCCCTCCCCCAGGTGATTCCCCCCTTCTCCTCCACCCCCTCCCCTGCAAACCCTAGGGCCACCTAGAGCTAGTAGCTAGATTGACAGTGATGGTTAGGAAGGATGGATCATGCCTTGATCGAGGGCAAACATTTTTGGGGGATTTGGTTTCCTTTGCCTTTCTTTACCTTGTCGTCAAGATCGGCATGGCACTCATGAACGCGGGCATCATTGGGTAGCTACTCTCTGTAGCTTCATGTATTGTAGCTGGATTAGCCGTGCTCGCCTTGTCTTTAGCTGAAACCGGGGTAGAGTTGTTGCTGCCTATGGACACTTTGGTGCCCTGATGCTTTGCAAAAGTGAGTGAAATGGGTTCGTGATGGGGATTGTCTGAGTGGATATAGCATGATACTGTCGCCATTTGCCGTATCAGAATCTTCAGATCATCTACTAGTACTGTAATACGGAGTACTAATTATCATTAGCATGCCCATCATGGGTATCCGTAGCCCTGTTGACAGAACATCCCCAGATTTCCAGGGTACAATAGATTACTATAGTGAAGTTTTCAAATGAAAAACTTTGCGGTAAAACCATGACATTTAGTGACGGCAGCAGATTTTGAGTTACTGTGCCATAACATAATTTTGACTGTTCAATACATGATTAACCCTAGATGTTACTGAATTTTTCTCAACATGTTAAAGTTTTCATGCTACTGAATGTTATAGAAATGCCAGGGAACACAGAAATACTAGGGCACACATCATTTAGAGTACTCTAAAATTCAGTTCTGAAAAATACCGAGCTAGGTACAGAAGTGTAGGTACAGAAGTCTAGTAACATTTTCACTTCATATATGTGTTGTCAGTGTCAAAAATCATTACTGTAAATGTTCATGCATAGTTTGGACAGAATTATGTCAATTTTGTTTTGTAACTAGAAGACCAAAGTGTTAGGAATTCTGTCCAAACTGTAGTTTTCAGTATTTCTGTCCAAACTGAAAACTGTTAAAAAGACCATGTGTTTTTTGGTCAAAATCTGCATGTAAAACTGAAATAATCAGTCATAAAGAATATCCTCAAGACCATGTGTTTCTTGGATTTCTGTAATGATGATGGAACATTATAAAGCATTGTACTCCAGTGTGTATGAAGGATACAAAAAATTTAGCAACTTCTCTGATTTTATAAAGTTGTTCTTATATGGGTGAAACTTCACTTGTTTTTAGGCTAGTGCAGGGTGTTGCTTCTTCTGTATGGGCCAACTATGTGACAAATAAATTGTTCCTTCTTCTGAATTTGACAAGTAATGACTTGCAAAGATGATGATCATCTTGCTAGTTTGCTGGGTTTTGTCTCCGACCATTGTGTCGTGATGAATTTGCAGGTACCCCAAGAGGCCCTTGAGTTTGCCGGAATGTCGATTAACTTCCGTTCCGGCAAATTCGGGTACTCCATATGTCCTATTTTCAGCAAAGGTCATGCTGAAATTTTCCGTGAATTTTAGCATGACTTAGCTAAAAATAGGACATATGGGGTACTTGCGACTAATGCATGGGCCGGGGTGATTAGGCCCAACTTAGAATTCTCCTTAGCATCGATAAACCCTAGATGATAAACCCAACATAGGTGGCAATAGAGCCAAGTGATTAGGCCCAACCTAGGGTGCCTCGGCATCCATAAACCCTAAATGATGGAAACTTAACTTGGCTTCTATAGGGTGCCTCGGTGTCGATGAGAACCTAAATGATGTACGCTTAGGCTTTTAGGGTGCCTCGGCGTCGACAAACCTTAAATAATAAAAGCTTAGCTTTTAGGATGCCTCGGTGTCGACAAACCCTAAATGATGAGACCATGATCTTGTTCCTTGACAATAACCAACTTTTTGACCAAACTTTTTTCCTATTTAGAGCGAAACATGGCCCACAACGATGAGGCCGGCGGTTCGGGCGGCAAGCAATTCTGGGAGCTGTCCCAGGAGTTGGAGGAAGAACCTCACCGCTATGAGGACGCCGCGGAAGACACCGATCCTGACTACACAACCCCTAGTGGCGTCGGGGATGACACCACTGATGATGGCGCCGCGGATGCCACCACTGATGATGGCGGCGCACGCACAGATGGCAGCCAACCGAAGAGGCAACGGAAGGACCGGCGCCCGAACGTGCTCGGCACCGTCAGGGAGGAATTTACTGAAGTGAACTCCGACGGGCATCCGACGGTGCCCAAACACGTAGTCAAGGGGTACTCGGTTCAGCTCGGGTGCATTCTCCGGAGCACCGCCTCGATCAACACCGAGAACCTAAGGCATAAGGACCGAGGGAATTTGCGCAGCCTCCTCTTCACGAAGTTGCACGAACGATACAAGTTCCCCGCTGAGTTTGCAAACACACGCCTCTCGGGGAATAAAGTGAATGGTGCCGCCCTCACGACGATGAGCACGGCCCTGTCTACTTGGAAAAGCACGGTGAAGGCAATGATTGACAAAGGTGATAGTTATGAGAAGATCAAGGCAAAATATCCTTTGATTAGCGAAGATAACTACAAGGAGTTCAAGATCAAGTGCAAGAGCCCCGCAACCTCCGAATCAAGTCAGTGGGGGAAAGAAATGCGGCAGTTGAACATAGGGGTCCACCAACTCGGTCTCGGCGGTTACAGAGTGGCGGAGCCTATATGGGACAAGGAGGACGTGGAGCGTGTCGAGCAAGGCCTACCGCCCCGCTTCGAGAAATACCGTGACAAGCAGACCAGGAACTTTCTCAGGGCCCGGTACAAGGAGGACCCGGTAACAAAGGAGCTTACCAAGGATCCGAAGACCAAGGCGCTTGGGCTTGTTCTGGTAAGGAATACACCCCCGCGTAATTAGCTCCATATGGTTGCATTCTAATTAATCCCCAATATTTCTAAATGGTTCACTTTCCTTCCGCAGGACAAAGAAAGCAGTAGCGCAGGGTCGCCTCAGAGCTCCCCTTTCGACACCCCTTTGAATAGGGCGTTGAACGTAATGAAAAACAAGGATAAGCTCAGTAAGCCAACGTTAGCTGGTCGTGTGGCCGGCAAAGGCTTGTCCACAAAATGGTCGTCATACTATACCGCTGGTGGGCGAAAGGAGAAAAAGACCAGCTCGGAAAGCCAGTCGCACGAGGTTGAAGCACTCAAGGCGCAAGTGGCGCGGATTCTGGAGATGGTCCAAGAGCAAGTGCAACAACAACTGGGATTGACGCTCACCGGCATTATGCCTACCTTGATTCATGGGATAACGACGTGGATTGCGGGTGGCCAACAGGGGCCGCCCCCGATTCCCAGCTTCACGGCCAGCAACTCGCACAACGCGCAGGCGGCGCCATTGGTGTCTACGGCGACGGCGGTATTGGTGTCTACGGCGGCGGCGCCATTGGTGTCTCCGGCGGCGGCGGTATTGGTGTCTCCGACGCTGGCATTGGAGCTTAATGCACCCGGGTGTATGCCGGCCGGCACCTCGCCAGCAAGCGGCCCCTCCGTCAGTTGCACACCCGTCGTTGGCGGTGCCTCGACATTAGCCGAGCTCGACGGCATCACGGTAACTAAGCCTCTTGGCCGAGAACTTCATCTCCTTGCCTTTGACTGGGCATCCCTGACGCCCTACATGTTTTCGCAGGGCGCCGCCGACGTTCCTTGCACTCTCCTGCACTTCGTGGGCGGCGAGTTGGTCGATGTCGCCAAGGGCAGAATCGTTCAACCGGGCAACCCCGTGTTCCACGGTAATCCGATGCCACCCACAATGTATAGGGTTGAAGTGGTTCGGGTGCTGCCAGGCTGCGACCAGCTGTTACCTCCGATTCGACCTGCTGGGGCCGACGAAGAAGATGAGATGACCCTCAGCGCCTGCGTAAGTTGCCCCCTGCTTTGGCCGAAGAGCCAGATTCGTTTGGGGGCGGGGGACACCACCCCACACACAAGACCGCCAGTCGTGCCGGTGCCAAGCCATGGCAAGAATGCGGCAATGCTACCGGACATGCCGGACATCCCTATGGCACAGGATCCGGACATGCATATGGCACAAGATCCGGACGACGATGACAATGGTACATTTACCAACGTCGATAAGTACTTTGCCGAACATGGGTACGATGACGAGTTCTGCGGGCCTCCTTCTCAAGAACCCAACCAAGACGACCGCGATCTAGCTGGTACGTCGGAGAAACCCAGTTGCAACAGGCGTCGTCTGGCGTTCAGTTCTCAGGAGACGCCTCCAGCTGCCGCCTTCACCGAGCCTTAGATAGCTGAGGTGCGAAATATTATCAGCCCCAACACGCTCAAGAAGGCGGTCTTTGAGCAGAACTCGGTCCCATTACAACAGATCAAGAAGAAGAGCCGGAAACGGCAGACTAAAAAGGGCACCGGTGCGAGCCAGCCGGCACCGAGTACGATCCGTGCTCAGGACGGGCCACCTTCACCTAAGGATATCTCGAGGAGGGTGCATGTGGCGGGTAGGGCGATGCTACCGACAAATATGCGGAGTCTGCACGACGGTGTTCTTTCTTTGGAGAAGCGGCGTCTAAGAGAGAATGATGTGGCATACCCGGTTTTCGTGGCCAAGGTGCCAGAGGGCAAGGGCTTTGTGGATGGTGACATCGGGGGTACGATCGTCCTGCGGTTTGATGACATCTTTGCTATGTTTAACCTTCATCCGCTGCACTACACCTTCGTTCGGCTGTTTTCGCTGAGTACGGAGATGCGGATCATTAGAGACAAGACCCCGGACATCGTGATCGTCGACCCCTTCTACATGCGTGCCAAGCTCTTGAGCAGCGCTGGGGACCGCCAAGTCGCGAGTTCACACCTCGAAGACGTCATTTTGGCAAACCCAGATCAGGATAACTTCCTTGTGGCTTACTTTCCCAAGTAAGTCATCCCTTAACCGCCCCGTAACATATGATTTGTTAGATTTCGATCGTTCTTTTTTTTCTAACATTCCGTGTTCTGTGCAGTGACACACATTGCACACTCATCCTCTTAAGCCTGAAATATTCCATGGCCACGTATTTCGACCCGAACCGTAACTCCAAGATAGATTACACAAATATCAAGAAAGTTCTTGATGATGTTCTCCCCGGCTACGCCAAATCTGGAGGCACCTTCACCAGGGCAGTTCGTAAGTACGGCAAGCACGTGTTCGCCCACAATACAACGTTCTGCTGCGTCAAGCAGCCGCCTGGCGGTCAGAAGGATGCCTACTACGCCCTCCATCACATGCGGGCGATCGTAAGGGACCATCATCACCTTCTGCTACCAAATAATCTCAAAGATTGGACTGCGAGCTTGTTGGCAATCCAGGACACGGACATCAGACAAGAATTCTTTCGCATCCAGTCGGAGTTTGTGGACATCATCCATCAAGATGTCCTTCATACCTCGGGGCAGTTCTTCCTCAAATATCAACCGTCCAACATTGAGATAGACGGAATGCTACAAATGCAGGCTGACAACGCCCGCGATTTCATGACCATCACGATAGACGGTGGCTTCATCCACGCTCATGTCCATGAGTCGAGTCAAAAGTAGTGATGCTATGTGTAGTTCTGAAACATTGATTGGCTCATGTTGTAATTAAACTTTAATGAATTGTATGTCTCTTTGGTTTGGACAGTCGTTCAACTTAGATGTAATCGATGCTATTTATTAGTAGGACCATGAATCGTGCTATTAATGCCATGCCTTGCTTTTCTCTTCCGATCCTTTTGTTGCATACTTATATATTGCTTATGTATGTATTGTCTGTTGTTTGGCTTGTGCATAGAGATGCCGTCATATGTCGTGTACAAGGGTAAGGTTCCCGGAGTCTATGATGACTGGGAGGAGTGTCGGAGACAGGTTCACCGTTTCAGCGGTAACAGTTACAAAGGGTACACCACTAGGGCGGAGGCGGAATCTAGATACGCCCGCTATCTAGCGGGAGAGAGGAGGGAGCGTTGGAGGAACCGGATGAAGACCAGTTTCATCACGATGATGCTCATCGTGATGACCGCAGCTCTCTTCTATGTGATGGTAGTTTAGATGATCGATATCGACTTGTAATGTGAAGACAAACTCGATACTCGCGGTCTCGAGACTTGTAATGTTTTATCTTTGTTCGGTCTTTTGAATTCGGAGACTAATATGATGAATTGTATTCGGAGACTAATCTTCTATTGTATTCGATGAATCTGTTGTTGCTGTGTGCTACTGTCTATATTCTGTCAAATAATATATTTTGTAACCTGTGCAAAAATCAGAAAAGTAAAAAAATAAAACCTAATATTCATACTAATGGCGCATCACTACAGAGTGCGCCATTAGTATGCCAAAGTATACTAATGGCGCATCACCACCCAGTGCGCCATTAGTATGCCAAGTATACTAATGGCGTATCCATCCGCAGTGTGCCATTAGTGTGCCAAAGCACATGGTTAAATATGGCCCCTAGGAGGCATACTAATGGCGCATGGTGTTATATACTAATGGCGCACTGGGTGGTGCGCCATTAGTATACCAGATACTAATGGCGCACCAGTGGTGCACCATTAGTAATAAATACTAGTGGCGTGATACTAATGGTGCACCAGTGATGCGCCATTAGTAGGCAAAACTGGTGCGCCATTAGTAGGCCTTTTCCTAGTAGTGTATCTAGGAGATGCATAGCAACGAGAGGGGAGAGTATGTCTACGTACCCTCGTAGACCGAAAGCGGAAGCGTTTAGTAACGCAGTTGATGTAGTCGAACGTCTTTGCGATCCAACCGATCCAAGTACCGAACGTACGGCACCTCCGCATTCAGCACACGTCCAGCTCGATGACGTCCCTCGGGATCTTGATCCAGTTGAGGCCGAAGGAGAGTTCCGTCAGCATGACGGTGTGGCGACGGTGATGATGAAGTTACCGGCACGGGGCTTCGCCTAAGCACTGCGACGATATGGCCGAGGTGTGTAACTGTGGAGGGGGACACCGCACACGGCTAAGACAAATCTTGAAGTGCCTTTGGGGTGCCCCCGGCGAATTCCCGTAACTCTCCGGTACTCCGAAAAATACCCGAATCACTTGGAACCTTTCCGATGTCCGAATATAGCCTTTCAATATATCGATCTTTACATCTCGACCATTTCAAGACTCCTCGTCATGTCCGTGATCTCATCAGAGACTCCGAACAACCTTCGGTACATCAAATCACATAACTCATAATACAAATCGTCATCGAACATTAAGCGTGCGGACCCTACGGGTTCGAGAACTATGTAGACATGATCGAGACACATCTCCGGTCAATAACCAATAGCGGAACTCGGATGCTTATATTGGCTCCTACATATTCTACGAAGATCTTTATTGGTCAAACCGCATAACAACATACGTTGCTCCCTTTGTCATCGGTATGTTACTTGCCCGATATTTGATCGTCAGTATCATCATACCTAGTTCAATCTCGTTACCGGCAAGTCTCTTTACTCATTCCGTAATGCATCATCCCGCAACTAACTCATTAGTCACAATGCTTGCAAGGCTTATAGTGATGTGCATTACCGAGAGGGCCCAGAAATACCTCTCCGATACACGGAGTGACAAATCCTAATCTTGATCTATGCCAACTCAACAAACACCATCGGAGACACCTGTAGAGCATCTTTATAATCACCCAGTTACGTTGTGACGTTTGATAGCACACAAGATGTTCCTCCGGTATTCGGGAGTTGCATAATCTCATAGTCAGAGGAACATGTATAAGTCATGATGAAAGCAATAGCAATAAAACTAAACGATCATTTATGCTAAGCTAACAGATGGGTCTTGTCCATCACATCATTCTCTAATGATGTGATCCCGTTCATCAAATGACAACACATGTCTATGGTCAGGAAACTTAACCATCTTTGATTAACAAGCTAATCAAGTAGAGGCATACTAGGGACACTCTGTTTTGTCTATGTATTCACACATGTACTAAGTTTCTGGTTAATACAATTCTAGCATGAATAATAAACATTTATCATGATATAAGGAAATATAAATAACAACTTTATTATTGCCTCTAGGGCATATTTCCTTCATTTCTCCCAGGCAAGGTCTATCATGTTATCTAGGCAATTCAAACTGTTTTTACAAGCAATCCATTTATAGAATTAGGCAACTTGGCTTAGTGTGACAACAAACGCGTAAAATGCTTATTGAAATAGTTTTCTCGTTCATATGACCATGCCCCCCCATGTGTTTCCCTGAGTTGAATGGTGGTAGGAATATTATGGAAGGATTTTGTGAGCTGAATGTCTCTTTTTTTCCTGCAGCCCAATGGTAATTGAATATGGCAAATACTTTGTCACAGTTAGGGAGCTTGCAAACTCAATGAAGAAGCAAGGTTTTGTCTTGAGCCTTGTAATGCAAGTTGGTATAGAGTCTATAATGATGAACTTGCCACCAGACTCAAAGAAGCTCGTGATGCCCCTCAGGTTCTCGGTAAGAAAACGCAAAGCAGTTAATAGTGTAGTTTTGCGATTCTTTCTTTTTATTTTTTTCATAATAGGTCATGGTCATGTCCGTATTCTTTTTCCACCAGGTTCAGATACAAAACATGGAATTGAACGGCAATGAGCTCATTTCCCGGTTCAAGAAGTCGAATCACTTGGACCGTAAAGACATGGTAAGTTAATGGTTTCTTTATTTTTTACCAATGCATTTTTTACATATCACTTTTTCTGCTAAAATCTTGCTCACACAAATGTAAATATTCTTAGGGGGCAAGTTGATCACATTCATGAATTGCTTTCTCTTGCAAGTTGCTTACATAATTGCATAACTTACCTGTGCATTTTTTGTCAGGTTGCTTACATAAGCGCATAACTTGCCTATGCATATTTTGGTTTTTGGCAAGTTACTCACATAAGTATATAACTTGCATGTGCATCTTTGCTTCGTCAGTCCACGTCTTAATTTGCGAGAGCACATAGAAAAAGTTGCTTACATCCAGCCTCTAGCATGGTTTTATTTTTTGCGCTACTACCTCTGTGTGTGTTTAAGTATTTGAAGTTATCCTTTTTTACTAACCCCATTTGTTTTTTCTAACAGATTATGTCTCCGGTTTTACAGAACATTGATAAGACAAAGCCAGTTAAAGGCAATCATTACTGGATTTTAAATTTGAACATAAGGGACCGATGTTTGAGGCTCTTGATTCTTGGAGGACGCTCCAGGACAAGTCTCTAGATGTTTGCGCAAGGAAAATGGTTGCAAGTTTTCGGGCTCTATGGGAAGAGCACTACGCCAGCTCCCGCGTCTCGCTAGATGACTTTGGGCTTACCAACATCGACGTTCCAAAACAAAAACTGAGTTAGCATCCACTTTTTCACATAAAACTCTACTTTTGTTTAGTTTTTTACAAGTGACACAGTACTACATAGAGTAAACTAGCTAACTAGAAAAGTTTTTTTTGAATTTTTGTTTAGGTTCGACTGTGGTGTTTTTGCTCTTACGCTAGCAAACGGTTGGGAGGCAAGGGATGTTCCAAAATTCATAGCTGAGGATATTCCAAGCATCAGGAAACAACTGACCAACACGTGGGCTAACAATGGGCACAACAAGGCTCCATGGAAAACTATACTCAAGTTAGCATAGGTCGGTTTTTTTCTCCCCTCACGCGTACTGGATCATGTAAATGCATGCGAATTTTCTTGCATTGTGAATTTTGGACCGCCGGGGGAGTTTCCTGTATAAGAACTTGGACTAGGCAACTCAATTGCATAAACAGACAATTTAAGCTTTAATGTGAGGTAAGTAAATCAGAAGAACCCATAAAAGGTAAATAGTATGATCATTACATAATCAGGAGATTGTTGCATCTTCAGCATTGCAGAATCTTATGTATGTGAGTTTTCGACCACTAGGGGGACGGCAAGGGTGTGGGCGGCGCAAATTTTCCTGTATTACATTTTTTATCAGGCAATACAAAGCACACAACAGGCAACTCAAATATCATAACCAGGCAATTCAAATTCTAGTGTGAGGCAAGTTACTCACAAGAAACCATAAACGAGAAATAATAGCTTAGGATGTTCAAACATACAGACCCACAATAGTTCAATTTTTCAATGTCATTCAACACATCTTTCAGCCATCTGGTTACTGTGTGACCATCACACCAATCTGGTCGTGCAGTTTGCACCATTGTGGTTAACAGAACCACAATAGTTGCACTTGTTCTTTCTCTTCGGATGCAGCTCAAGTGCTAGTTGAATTCTTTTTGACTTTGTCCTACCTTTGGTAGTTGATTTTGGAGGGTCTCTAGGAATTGCAGGGCCAGGTGTGGTAGTAGGTCTTCCAAACTGTGGTTCAACCATCGTAGTACCTTGCGCGGCCGTAACAGCTGCATGTAGGGATGCAATACTGAGTGGCTGGTGTGCATGTCCACCAGGAGCTTGCATAATAGGAGATGAAATTGCATTGCCACTTCTTGTGTAGTTGAAGAACCTGGACGTTGTCCATACCTGCCATCAACTATTGCTGATGATGCAGGCGATGGTGCCAGTCTAGAACTAGTCACATAGTTTGTGTTTGCTGCGTTAGGCCCCCGTGGTGGTTGTATAGCCCCCATAGGTTGTGGTGCAGGCTAGGTTGTTGTCCCAGGACCCATAGGAGGTCGCACAGGCCCTCTTGCTAGTGTCGTATCCATCAAAAGTTGTGGCGCTGCTCCTCTTAGTGCTTGCACAGGCCTTGCCGTTGTTGAGCCCCTAAAAAGGTGCGGTGCTGCTCCACTGTTCAGTGGCAAATATCCTGGCAGTTGTTGTACAGGCCACCAGCTTTGTGCTGGAGGGCCCCTGGGCAGTGGTACAGCCCCCTGGGCATCGCTGCAGCCCTCAACGTTGTTTGTTGGTGTCCATCTTCACTCATAGAGTTACCAGCTAGCGTTGCTGCGTTTTTTCTCCATGGTGCAGAAGTAGGTCGCTGCTGCCTAGGTCCAGAAGGGGCTTGTGCAGGTTCGTCAGGACGCACCGCAGGGCCACTAGTTGCGTGAGTGTTACTCGATGGTGGCGCAGAAGTAGGTGGTTGTTGCATAGGTCTAGAATGGGCTTGTGCAGGTCCTTCGGGATGCACCACGGGGCCACTAGTTACCCGAGTGTTACTCGGTGCTGGCGCAAAACCACCAGCTGATGGTGGAGGACCACCAGAGGGCCCACTTGTTGATGCTGCTGGTTTCTTCTTCTTTGACATGTTGAGATTTTTGATTTCATGACGCGCACCACGCATATGTTTCTTTACAATTTCCGTCGTAGCATCTGACGCACTAGCAACCCGAGCAAGACTACCAAAATCCATCATCAAATTTGCATGCTTGAGTTCCTTCTTCGACTGTGGTGGCATCTCATCGGGTTGCTCTTCGACAGTAGGGGTGCATTGGGAATTGCCAAATGTGTCCATCTTCTAAGTATATACTGCGTTGGGATTTCATCAACACCAAGTTGGTTGAAAACTTTCAAGATATGGTAGCAAAGCATGCCATCCCTCTCAATCTTGCAGCAGTCACATCTGTAGTCTCCAGCACTAGCTTCCACTGTGACAAAATAGCCCCGTGATGTCTACTACACAACCTTCTTCTTGTAGACGTTGTTGGGCCTCCAAGTGCAGAGGTTTGTAGGACAGTAACAAATTTCCCTCAAGTGGATGACCTAAGGTTTATCAATCCATGGGAGGCATGGGATGAAAATGGTCTCTCTCAAGCAACCCTGCAACCAAATAACAAAGAGTCTCTTGTGTCCCCAACACACCCAATACAATGGTAAATTGTATAGGTGCACTAGTTCGGTAAAGAGATGGTGATACAAGTGCAATATGGATGGTAGATATAGGTTTTTGTAATCTGAAAATATAAAAACAGCAAGGTAGCAAGTGGTAAAACTGAGCGTAAAGGGTATTGCAATGCTTGAAACAAGGCCTAGGGTTCATACTTTCACTAGTGCAAGTTCACTCAACAATAATAACATAATTGGATCATATAACTATCCCTCAACATGCAACAAAGAGTCACTCCAAAGTCACTAATAGCGGAGAACAAACGAAGAGATTATTGTAGGGTACGAAACCACCTCAAAGTTATCCTTTCTGATCGGTCTATTCAAGAGTCTGTAGTAAAATAACACAAAGCTATTCTTTCCGTTCGATCTATCATAGAGTTCGTACTAGAATAACACATTAAGACACAAATCAACCAAAACCCTAATGTCACCTACATACTCCAATGTCACCTCAAATATCCGTGGGTATGATTATATGATATGCATCACACAATCTCAGATTCATCTACTCAACCAACACAAAGAACATCAAAGAGTGCCCCAAAGTTTCTACTAGAGAGTCAAGACAAAAATATGTGCCAACCCCTATGCATAAGTTCACGAGGTCACGGAACTCGCAAGTTGATCACCAAAACATACATCAAGTGGATCACGTGATATCCCATTGTCACCACAGATAAGCACATGCAAGACATACATCAAGTGTTCTCAAATCCTTAAAGACTCAATCCGATAAGATAACTTCAAAGGGAAAACTCAATTCATCACAAGAGAGTAGAGGGGAAGAAACATCATAAGATCCAACTATAATAGCAAAGCTCGCGATACATCAAGATCGTGCCGAATCAAGAACACGAGAGAGAAAGATCAAACACATAGCTATTGGTACATACCCCTCATCCCCGAGGGTGAACTACTCCCTCCTTGTCATGGAGAGTGCCGGGATGATGAAGATGGCCACCGGAGAGGGATTCCCCCCTCCGGCAGGGTGCCGGAACAGGTCTAGATTGGTTTTTGGTGGCTACAGAGGCTTGCGGTGGCGGAACTCCCGATCTAGGTTTCTTTCTAAAAGTTTGGGATTATATAAGAGGTGTTGGAGTCGGGAACAAGTCGGGGGGGTCCCCGAGGTGGCCACGAGGTAGGGGGCGCGCCCAGGGGGTAGGGCGCGCCCCCCACCCTCGTGGTGGCCTCGGGACTCTTCTGGCCCATTTCCGGTACTCTATGGGCTTCTTCTGGTCCAAAAATGATCTCCGTGAAATTTCAGGTCAATTGGACTCCGTTTGGTTTTCCTTTTCTGCGATACTCAAAAACAAGGGAAAAACAGAAATTGGCACTGGGCTCTAGATTAATAGGTTAGTCCCAAAAATCATCTAAAATAGCATATAAATGCATATAGAACATCCAAGGTTGATAATATAATAGCATGGAACAATCAAAAATTATAGATACGTTGGAGACGTATCACCCCTAGAACCATATTTGGCAACCCACTCTTGATTTGGGTAAACCTCATACAAGTTTTCACCATGCGGTCGCACGTTGTACCTCGTAGTCAACTAAAACTCATCACGAAACTTCTCGTACAAGTCCCTAGTATACGATCCGTATGCCTGCTTCTCTATTGGGTAAGATGACCACATTTCAGTCTGCAAATGTCCTGTCCTGTAGTCTTTTGAACCCTCTCGGACTAGTATGTGTGTTTGGATTTTCTGATATTGCTTCACAAAGTTCAAAATGGACTTGTGTGGGTTCACATATCGTTTAAGGACAGCGTTGAACCCCTCGCTGTGTTGATTTGACTGCAAGAAAGGGAAGAATTGGTGCTATAAGTAACAGGGTACCCATGTTTCTCTATATTTGTATAGATTCTTGAAGTGGGAGTCAGTGATAGCATCATACTTCATCATCAGCTCACACCACCCTGCCTCAAATTCTTCTGGCGTCAAGCTGAAGTCAACACAGTTGTTGAAATCTTTGGACAAGCCAGGGTTTTGCTCCAGCAATGCTCCAAGCTTCTCTTGTGCTTTTTTCATAATATGCTAGCAACAACAGCGATGCACACTTGTAGGGAAGATTTTTTTAATTGACTGTGCCATTGCGATGTCTTGGTCGATTATGATGTTGGTGGGTGCTACATTATGCATTGCCTCAAGGAAGGTCTGGAATAGCCAATCAAAGCTTGACGCCAACTCTTGCCTAACAAAGCCACATCACAACATGAATGACTGCCCATGCCTGTTAATCCCGATGAATGATGCAAAGGGCATGTTGTAAATGTTAGTCATATACATTGTGTCAAAGGAGATACAATCGTGATAAGATTCCACGTACGCCTTCCTTGCAGCACCATCGACCCAGAAAATATTCTCAACCCTGTTCTCCTCATCATATTTTATCTTGTAAAAAAAATCTGGATCCTCTCTCTGTTAATCTTTAAAGTAAGCAACTGTCTCTATCATATCCCCTTATTTTGTATCATCCTTGTTCAAGAGCGCCTTGAGGTTTGTAATGTGCTTAGTGGTATATACGACCTGTTGACATGAAGTCACAATGGTGGTTAATCCTTTTTCTGCACAAAAATAGTATCAAAAATAGTTTCTTTTCTATTTTTAGCAAGGCAACTCAAATGCAAAGCTCGGGCAATTCATGAAGCTATACAAGCAAATATGACAATATGCCTCAGAGAACACATGAGCAAAATACACAAAACAAGCAGGGGGTAACTATACATTAGTGAGCAATAAAAATTTCAATCATAGGCAAGTTGACCTCATCCAGAAAACAAGTACTATCGTACATTTTAGCTATAAAGAGACTAATCATAGGCAAGTTTAGAGTCAACACCAAATTTGTTTTACAGACAAAAAAACTAGGCAAGCAGGAACTTTGCATTGAGCAACAAACAGGTAAACATTAGGCAAGTCCAGTATCTAGAAACAAATCAGGCATTATCTCTTTTTGTACTGCTATAAGTAATTTAATGGCATTATCAAGCAACTAAGTCATATGTTTGAAGCAAATCAGTCATATGTTTCAAGCAAAATCAGTTAGTTGTTGATGGGCCAAGAAACTCACAACCAGTAGGCATGTCCAAGTTCTTAAAGTTAGAAGGTAGGGGGGAGGGGGTGTGGTTTAAAACCTGTAGTTAAATTGCAGTTATGAAGATGAGTAAGGAAGGCCCTTTCTTCTAGCGGGATCCCTTGGTGTGATCACAAATACTTAGTCAAACATGGCTTGTCAACCAACGGATGGTTGTGCTTGCCAACAAAGTAGATCACCACCCATCTGCCATCTATTACCTTCACAATCATCTTAGCTTTGCAACCAGTTTGCATAATTTTATCTCTTTTTCATTTCTTGCTCATCTTTTTGCCTTTACTATCATCATCAAGAAGGCAATAGCCTCATCTTCATTATCATCTTTTTCTTGCTCAACAATGTCATCTAGCACAGGAATCCTTTCTGCCCCTCCGTCATCGACATCAGGCTTTCGAAACTTGTTGCAAACAAACTGTTGTTTTATCAACTCCCCGGTTTTCATATCCTTCCCTGAAGTATTCATTTTGATTGAAAAACCCGTCTGCAAGGGATATGCATTGTAGTGCTCCTTGGCATCTTCCAAAGTGTCAAACCTCATGCCCACAAGGCTCCTTGGGTTGTGACCAAGCTTCACCATCATTTTCAGCACCAACCATTACCGACACTCCCACCAGTATCACCTGCGGCACATGTGCCATCAAGGGTATGAGCATCACTCTTAGCTGCTACTGCTGCAGGTACTTGTGTACTGCCTGGAGCCCCTCCCCCATGACTTGACTGCCCATCTGTCGCCATTACTTCTGTAGCAGCACAATTGACTTTTTGCATGATAGAGGGATTAGGTGATTCTGCCACAAATTCTGCATTTCCAGCAGGATGTTGCGTATAGTACAAAGGATCATTATTTTCATCTAATTCCTCATTCAGGTCAATCATTGTCAACCTGTTTATTTTTTTTCAACATGGGAAAAAGTAAAGCAAGTCAGCAGAATGATGCAAGCAAGTAGCATAGTAAAAATAGGCAAGCCAATAGCACAGCCACCCAAGCACACCACAAACAGGTCAATCATCTTCAACATGTGCATTTTTTTCAACCAGAAAAATTAAAGCAATTTAGCTTGTTGAGGCAAGCTAGTACCACACTAAACACAGGCAAGCAAGTAACACAGCAACCCAAGCACACCAGATTCACATGATAGCATTCATTTTTGTTTTTAAGGAAACAATTGAATATAACCAGGAAATTCAAAGTACACTATCAGGCAATCCAAACCATATAACCAGGCAAATCAAACTATATATGTTAGGCAATATATTTTCAGGAAATCCATGGTTTTTTTGTACTAATGAAACATTTTTTACATATAACATAGGCTTGTTTTTTGTGTACCATAATATATTTTCTTTTTTTTTTTGTTAAACGCACGCAACATTGATTTGGTGAAGCAAGCCTCCTGCCATAGAAGTGCTACTTTCGAAGTGTCTTCAGAATGGAATTCACTCCAAAATCAGAGAGAATAGAGCATGTTTTGTGTTAGAAAAAAACTTAAGTTAGTAGTTATGGGCATGATTGCCCTTTATATTTAGACTATATTCAGTACCTATGTTTTCATCTTTATTGTACTAGTAGCAAGCTTGTGTGTTTTGGCTATGTTTTACTATATTCAATGTGGTTTCCATTTTTGCACAATTGGTTGAAGTAACGTTTTCGCAACTGAGATAGTTGTTGGTATATGGTTTTTCTTGTTTTTTTCTTTCTTGCAGGATGAAATACCAATAAATTTGCAACTGTATCTTGGCAACTTTCCAACATTTTTTGGATCATGTTGAAGAATATGCTATAACCAAGGTAAATTGTAGTATGCACCAGTCTCTCTTGTTTTTTAGCTGCACATGTCCTTACTTATATTCTTCTCATGTTTTTCACTGCTGAACCAAAGAATAATGGAAACAAATGACCAAGAGGAATGTTTTTCTAGCTTCATCAGGAGTTGCCTGGACATTATTATGCTTTTGCTCAATCTTATAATGCAAGTTGCTCCAATCAGCCATTTGTTTTTGCTCCACACATAGCAAAACGGTCTGCTAAGAGAAAGCCTTGCTTTTTGCCTTTTTCTTTTCCATAGTGAGCTCAGTGTTCATCGTCTTATAAGGTACAAAAGGGTTCATGTTTTGCCATGTCATAAGATTCCAAAGTTGTGTATATACCATATACTAGTTGCTTCATGATAGCACTGTTTTTGCTCAAACAGAATGTCTAATTTGCCAAGAACATTTTCATAAGCAATTAACAGAACTGGAACACATTGTAAATAGATCATGATAGTACTGTTTTCTAGTTTGCCAAGAACATTTTCATAAGCAATTAACAGAACTCGAACACATTGTAAATAGACCATGATAGCACTGTTTTCATCCTCTTGTAAGCACTGTTTTGCTCTGTCAAATTTTTTGCTTAAGTTATGATATTTTGTCCCCGGCAATACTATCAGCACTTGCTTACAATGTGTTCATATGCATCAGATTGGCAAGAACTATCACGTAGGGTGCACAGCACTACTGAATTTGCCCAAAACAGGGGGCTGAAACTTGCTCAAACATCAGACTAAACATGCTTAACATCACATCTTTTACACAATTTTTTTGCATAATTGCAGCCTTGTACAAATCATGGGGAAAGAGGAGGGATCTGGAAGTGAACTAAATCTGACCTTTTTCCTGTGCTTTTTTTGCCTTTTGCTAGGCAATCTGAATGGAGCCCCCTAGATTTGCCTACAGAAGAAACCCTAATGGAGCCGCCATTGGAGGGTTGTGAAGGTTCTGTGGATCTGGAAGTGGTGAGGGGAAGGGGCGTGTTGTTCTTTTTGGCTTGGGAGAGAAGAAGATGGGGCTGGGGGTTAGGTGAGGAGAAAAGGAGACGCACAGGGGTGGGGGAGGGACCGGGGGAAGGGGAGGACCAGGTGAGTTCGCTCGCTCGATAGTTAGACGCAGGAATCGGGAGGGGGGACCAGGGGCTTTCCTATCCTGGATAGAGGGACATAAAGTTACTATATTTGGAGGGCCGCCAAGAAACGCTAGGGAGCACAGCCGGCTGCTCCCTAGACGCAGCCTAACTAATTAAAAGTCTCTTTTGTCCTAATAAATGGTAAATTATGTTGATCGTATGTAGCTTTTTTTAACACAACGCAAGCACCTTACCCCTATGAGCACATTCGAGAGACTTAGCTGGCATATCATCTTGAGATTTACGGATTCACCGTAGGCGCATCATGTTTACACTGTTATCAAACAAGAATTTTTTTTCTTTGGACCACAATATCTGGTGAGCACATCCCCTTGGGAGATTCATGTACGAACAAATTGATCCATGGGAGTGTTCAAGTGACCGAAAATCGTTCACTAGAGGAGTCCCTCCGGAGACCTCGGGAGCTCCTGTACAACACTTCAAGTGCTCGTTCACGGAAAAGGCGCCACAGAGCCGCTACTTAGGCTGGCCCAACGAGCTCGCTCGCTCAGCACTCGATCGCTATTGGTCGCTGCCTCGCTGGGTTTGCTGCTGATTTTTTTAGGCTGGTTCCCTGCTGACTGGTGGGGTTGACCGGTCAGCCGCTAACTTTGTTACCAATAACTTTAGTAAAAACGAAAAAAAAGATGAAAAAACAATCGTCAATTTTAAAATGTTCATGGATTTTGGAAAAAATATGAATCTGAAAAAAGTTCATCAATTTTGAAAATAGTTCATAAAAATTAGGAAAAGTTCATTGAATTTAAAAAAAATCATCAAATTTGAAACAATCATTGATTTTAAAAAGTTCATAAAAATTATAAAAGGTTCATAAAATTTGAAAAAGAAAACATCATCGATTTTCAAAAAAGATCCTCAAATTTGAAAAAATAATCATCAAATTTGAAAAAATAATTCACCAAATTTTAAAATAGTTGATGAGTTTGGAAAAAATTCATCAATTTTGGAAAAAAGTTCACCAATTTTTGAAGAAAATTTCAAGAATTTAAAATAGTTCGTGCATTTACGAAAAGAAAAAGAAAGCACAGAATAGAAAAAAAAAGACAAGAAGGAGAGAGAAAAAGAAGACCAAACACGAAACAGTGTGTTTTCCAGTGTTGTATGTTAAGAATTAAAACAAATCTATCACATGAGGTCGGGTTGCCCACTTGGTTAGATCGATCTATACTACTCCTCCATTTTCTTATACAAGGCCACAATCTCAGATTACAGATACCAAGGTAAAATTTAATAATTGTTTTGCAAGCCAATTTTTCTGTTTGTTAACCGGCATCATTAATACGTTATATGCATGCAAGAAATGAATGGAAAGGAAGCAGCTCAGTGTCATTATGACTGCATGCATACACTGCATGCATACAAGTACTCTCTCCGTTCGTAAATATAAGCCTTTTTAGAGATTCCAGTATAAAGTACATACAGAGCAAAATGAATAAATCTACACTCTAAACTACGTCTATATATATCCGTATGTAGTCCATATTACACTCTCTATAAATGCTTATATTTAGGACCTTGTATAAGTGAATGGAGGGAATATATTACAGTACAATTTGCAAACGGCGGGCGCCTGCAGCAATCCAAACTGGGCCGGCCCATTCAATTTTTTCCTTCTTGTTTTTCGAAAGGTCAAAAAGATCGCGGAATGGGGGATCGAACTCGCAACCCTACCATTCTAACGGCTCGGCTCTAGCCACCAGGCTATCCTCTCACGAGTGTAAAAGTAGATTATTTTCCTCTTTTTATTTCGTTCTCAGCTCGGTTTATTTTTTTCCTTTTTCTCATCTTTTTTGTTTTATTTATTGCGTGCTTTTTTCAATTCCTGAAGTTTTTCTTTAAATTTGTGAACTTTTTGATTTTTTATGAACTTTTTTGAATTTTGATGAATTTTTTAAAATTCGATGAACTTTTTTTGAAATTCAATGAAGATTTTTTAAAATATTCTATGAATTATTTTAAAGTGATGAACTTTTTTTCAAATTCTATGAACCTTTTTTTCAAATTCACGAACTTTTTTTCAAATTTGATGAATTTTTTGCAACCTAGAAACTTTTCCTTTTTTCATAGATTCGTTTATTCAAAATGTTCTATCTATAAAACCGTGCATCCAAATCTTGAACCGTTTTTACCGTTGGATTCCCCGCGTCAAGATCTTTAAAATTAGATCCATGTTGACAGATTTTGACAAAAACATTTTCTTTTTATAATCAGACGAAAAACCGAACCGAAAACATGTTTTTTTACCGTTGAATTGTGCCTCTCGTGAAAAAAAACGTGGTTTTTTTCGTTTCTAATAGGCATGTTACGAAAGCAAATCCGAGGCACGACTGTGCCTCTCGCGGAAGCAAATCCGTGCCTCGCGCGGAAGAAAAAAATATGTTTTTTTTTGTTTCGAAGAGGCACGGCTGCTTGCCAATTTAAAAAAATGTTGCTTGACAGTTTAAAAAAAATACTCCCTCCATTCTCCTTATACAAGGCCACTATCAAAAATACGTTTTGCATCAATACAAGGTCACCAACAGTAATCGAGACAAAAAATAATGATGTTTCCTTGTACTAGCAACTTTTTAATACTTACATGCATGTAGTCATAATGACACTCATCTACTTCCCATTCAGGGTCTCTTTGATTCAAAGGATTTTCATAGGATATTTGAAGGATTAGAATCCTTAGGAATTTTTCTTACATTGGTTGTTTGATTCGTAGGATTGAATCTTGTAGAATTTTTTCCTAAGAATTCATTTGTACTACATTTTATAGGAATTCCAACATCCACTCCAACCTCTTGGAAGAAATCCTTTGTTTTTCCCGCGACACAATCAAACAAACTCAAATCCTATAGGGATCCAATGGACATGCCATTCCAATCCTACGTTTTCCCTATTCCTGTGTTTTTGCAATCCTATGAATCAAAGAGGCCCTCATTTGTTGCATCTTTGTGGTGTATTAATGATCCCGGTTAACTAAAAGAAAAATTGACTTGCAAAGGAGTCATTAAATTTTATCTTGATACATGTAATATAAGTTTGTGGCCTTGTATAAGGGAATGGAGGGAGTATTTGGTTTCACATAACCTGGAACTCGTCATCCAATCCAGTTGTTTGGGAAGTGTGATGGTTGTGGTTCTTCCACTGACGTTTACTCTGTGAAAAATATGCATTCATTTTCAATCTCTGCCTTAGTACTTATTACAAATTTACAACATCTAATTTGCATTCTGTGCTGGTCAAAATGTACTGATAATGAAGTGATATTAACAACGCTTTACGTGTGCTCTATCAAAATTACAGCCAAATCACATAGCAAAAAGTTGCCTGTCAAACAAGAGCTGCCCAAGGCGTGTGATGCTATATATAATTTCAACATGTTGGTAAAATCAACGCAATTATGATGATACATGTGTTTTGTATTTTTACTATTTTCTGTACCGTGTATACTTCTTTTCTTCAAACCCACTATTCATCCTATATATGAGACCTACAACTGCTCACAGTTTGATTATTCCCTATAAAAGTTGGATGCGATGTTATCTGAAAGGTTCAGCCGGGGCGGTTTCTTCGAGAAGGGCAGCCGCCTGAAAACATTCCGCAGCTTCGAGTGCCGCTGATGAACTGCCCCCTTCATCTTCATAGGTTAGACCGAGGTTAAACCATGCAACATGGTTCGTTCTGTCCAGTCTCAGTGCGTCAGTTAGGAGGCACCTTGCGGCAGGCAAGGGCCTCCCTCCAAGCTGTCGAAGAGCAACGGCGGCACATATCAAACTCGGTACGTGCTTAGGGTCGAGATCTAATGCTTTGGAGTATGCTCCAAGAGCCTCCTTTAGAAACCCTCTTGCTTCAAGTAGCTTTCCTGCATGGATAAACATCTTCGTAAATATTAAGAACGAATTTTGTTTTGAAGAATTGTTGTCTCCTTGTGAACTACTGAAAATGTTTTTGTGTCAACACGGTGCAAGGATTCTTGAGAACGGGGAAGTTGCTGGTAAGGAGAATATGAAGCACCTGTAGCATGATAAGCCAAGGGAGAATATGCACTGATAGCCTTTATTTTGGATATGCAAAGCTCTGTATCCCTCCACTGTGACAGGCTTAGGTACAGAAGGGCCAGATTGTACCATGCCTCTGTTTCCATGCTTCCATCATCCTTCGTGCCCTGCGAAAAGTTGAACAGCGATATCAGAGAAGTCTTATCACTTCTTTTTCTAATGGAATCCCATAACTGTATGTGGCAAACAGAACAATGCTCTCCCCTTTTATTCAAAAGCAATATTCCTGACATGGGTATATGCTTAAGAATCATGTAAGATGCTTGTCATTCTAGCTGTCATTAATCAAAGATATGATAAAAAATGTTCGGGCTGGCTTTTTCTTATTACAGTAAAAGGTTATTTATTTAACAGATACAGATTTTTATTTTCAGTTTGTCATCATATATGAAAATAGATATAGTACAGAAATGAAAGATAATACTGTGAACATATTAAGCACGACAGTCCCATGCTTTAGCAAAAACTCCAAAATCGATTTTTGTCAGGTAGTTACCTGTAATACAAAAATCCCAGAGTTGAAACTTTTCTTCCTGAGTTCAATGACAGCAAGAAGCTGGGTATAAGTCTCGACTGCCTTCTTAAATTGCCCGTTTGCAGCCTGAATTTTGGCTTTGGTTTGCAACAGATCTCCTTGGCACCACTTTGCAGTCTGATCAAGGGCAGCATTTACAATAGATTCAGCATCTTCAAACCGTTTTTGAGCACTCGTGATACGAGCTACAAGGAGCCAGCTCCTTAATTCTGAACCATTCTCCAATTTCAGTAGCTTCTTTGCATAAAGTGCTGCTGCATCTAGTTTCCTCTGCTCAGCATTTTCAAGGCTCAGATTGTACAGTACCCTAAAATCTTTGTCTTGCATCTTCTTTTCAGCAACACCAAGCACCTTCAGGGCTTCACGCTGCTGAGAAGCCCTCTCCGTACCACTCGGAGCATATCTAGCTTGACGGGAGAGGGAAATGCCAAGTAGAAGGTCCGCGACAACCTCTAACTGGTCACAACCTCCATCGAGACTAGCAAGGGCTCTGCGTGCATAGGATGCACCTTCTTCAGCATGTGCACCGTTCTCGCTACAAATTTTTGAAGTTAGAAGAAGTTCTTTGAGACAACTGGGGTCCTCTCCAAATCTTAGTATCATTTTGAGCAGATTGAGGGCAGCTAGATCATCTTCTTCTGCTAGGTAACACAGTGCAACATTGTACAACCACTCTCTGCTGTCTAACACACCAGGTAATAGTTTTTCAAACTGACCGGCTAGAGGTTTTAACCGTCCTGATATGGACAATGCAAAAGTCAGATGATGCATCACAGTTGGGTCTCTCTCAAGCCTCTTAAGGTTGAATTTCATCAATAAAATCATCAAAAGAAGAATAGCTTCCTCCAAATTATTCCGAGGTACAAATGAACCATCCAATTGGGATCGAAGAGGTGGAGTGCAGGCCTCACAGCCACTGTATAGGAGAAAAATAGCAAACTCCTTCTGTATTCTACCAATGGCCTTTGCATCCAGATTCCAATTACTAAGAAGAGCCCCCCTATATGAAGAGAGCACTTTAGGAGGGAAATCCGCTAATTTCCATAGCTCAGGAAGCAACTCAACGGCACTGCGTATTGTTGCATTCAAGTTACTACCATCTCCAAACTTGGCTGGTAAGCCCTTAGGCAGTGCCGATTCTACAACGTCCAATATCGTACTGCATTCTTGTGCAGCTTCTGCAAAACGAAATTGAGTTGAAGTAATGTTTGAAAAATAGTATGACAGAAATGAAGAGAAGATCAAATGATGGGCATCCATACAAAAACGAGAGGTAGGGGTCATACCTTTGAACTTCCCAAGATCACGAAGTGCTATAGTTTTGAGATATATGGTCTCCATTACTAGATTAACAGTATGCAAGGACATTGGTGGATAACTGGAATGTGGATCGGCCCTTGCTAATCTACAGATGGACATTTTCACCATAGGAATTAGTTCAGCCGTGTTTATCCCATCAAGCACACGAAGTGCTTCTTCAACATGCCCCTGTTGGTACTCGACTTTTGCAAGCAATGCCCTTGCTTCCTGAAAAATTATTGGTATTTACACTTATGAACTATGAATGAAATAAATTTGGAGCACCCTTATTGGGATGGCTATCAAGCTTACAATCATTAGGCAAGGCATCTTTCTTACACATGTGAAAGCATACCAACAGCAAAAAACTGCAGATTGGTGGAGTACAAATTGCAGACTGGTGTACTACAGCACACAGGGTGGAAAAATTCAGAGTATCTACTGTGTTGTGATTTATATGATGGTAACTACAAACTAGCATAAAATTCAATATACAATTATAATGAAGAGAAATAGCAGGCAGAGGCACCTATAATTTCAGAAAGCACGCATGATCTGTCAAAGACAGATGTTTTGGACACATTATGCAGCAGAGTCTAAGACCAAAAAAAAACCTCTTCTGGAGGAAAAAAAATATAGACAATCGATACATGAAACAGTCCAATAAACAGCACAAGGACTTCAGTTGCATATAGTATCGTTCGGCATGAAGCAAACATACAAGGAAAATGTGATATAGGCATCGCAGTAGACAATTCAAAATGAGAAGATTTATGTTATTATAAGATGAAGCACCAACCTCATAGTTAAGGGATCCACCCTCCTGGAGAGACAACTCGGCTTCCCGAAGGCCGTCATTTTTGGCATACAACTCGATTTCGCCATTTGACGGGTTGAGCTCATCCACCAGATTGGCCTGCTCCCCGGAGCAGAGGCACTGCATCGCCATCCGCCGAAACACTCTACGAGATCTCCCCCTCTCTTTCCTGCCCTCCATCACGCCCCATCAGACCCTCGTTAGCACATTTCCCTGGCGGAAAGAATCGCGTATTAAGAGTCGCAATGTTTAGCCATTGTTGGCAAGCATGGCATTGCACAGCTTGGTATTATTTGAGCAATGATCCTAGAGAAACTAGTACTAGCATTTCGCACTCCCTCTGTCAACATATATAAGACGTCTTAGGTCACTAAAGTGGTAACATATAACATGATTAAAAACAGCACAATCTGATGATATGCTTGGGTAACTGACCACCACAATTACCAAGATTAGTATTCTTTAAATAAAAAATGGAGAGAGCATGGGTTCTTTTTCGTCTGTAATACAGCATCGCTCAGAGAGATTCGAACAAAGACTCCGAATTTAGCACATACAGTACAAAAGAAACATTGAAATTCTCTCCTGGTAAAGTTCCGATAGAAACAAGGGGGGGAATTCCGCAGAGAATCCCCGCCGCTAAGCGCTAACAGCTGCACCGAACCAACCGATCGACAGGAGAAGTCGCTCACCTTGGGCAGACGAGGAAGGCGCGATTCCCGGCGGACGGAGCCTCCCCGCGGAGACAACCCGGCCAGCCAATCAAGAATCCAGCCCCGCCCCCGAACCGAACGCCAATTCCGGGCCGAATTCGAACCGCACCGGGCGACGGGATCGGGGGGGCCGGCGATTCGATCGAGAGACGCGGATGGGGCGCTCCGGATTCCTCCTCCGGAGCCAAATCCAAGAAACGCCGCGAGGGAGGGAGATGGATCCTCCTGGCTGCTGGCCACTCGAAATTTGTTTACTAGTAGTAGTAGTACTCCAACCTGTTGCTTTTGGTGTTGGGCTGCTGTCTCCACGGAACGGGAATTCACGGAACTTTCCCGGGGTGGGCCGCAAAAGGGATTCGTTTACGGTCCAGGGGAGGATATTCACAGATAGATCCTCGTTGTTTCAGAATATTGGTTTACACTCTGTTCTACACGGTTGAGACGAAAGAAAAACAAGGCATGGCAAAATGTCATAACCTGACCATTGGGCGTTGCCAAGTGACTTTAGTCCCGCCTCAGTTACGAGAGGGGGCTAGAATCATTTTATAAGGGAGAGCGTCACACTCCCTTCAGGCTAGTCTTTTGGGATATTGTGGGCTCTCTGCTTATAGTGATTGTGCTGTTTTTACAGAAGAGACACATAGATGTCAAATCAAGGTCACATCATTTTAGTTAGCCTAGAGTTAGCGCTTATCAGCATTTGTAACATTTTTGCCTATGCTATTTTGTTATGCACTCGTGAGGGGAACAAATATCTACTTTGTGCTTGAATTTTAAAATACTACTTCATTTGTCCAATAGCATAAGATGTTATTACAATTAATATGTGAGACAGAACGAAAAGACCGTTCACAAAACTAAAGCAATTAGGAAAAAATGTGCGCTGAAAATCCCGAAAAACTGGGAGAAGCAACATGATGCCTGAAAAGTGACACAAGTCATTCATTTGTTTGTTATAGGGATGGGTGTGACTTTTGGGACGGTGTTTGCCTGTGTATATCTCCGTGGAACTATGATGGTTATTTTCATTTGGTTTTTGTTCGCCTCTAAGTGTACCGTAAGCTGACCTCCACGGGAGCAATTTAGTGTGCAACTATTACTTACATTCTGAAATTTTTTGTTTTAAATTTATCTAGATACGGATGCATCTAACACTAAAATGTGACTAGGTACATATATATCTAAACAATATAAAACAAGAATTTTGGAACGGAGGGAGTATTATTTTTTTAGTAGCTTGTTGTTTGACAAATGTAAACAAACAAAGATCCCAGACCAATTGTTTCTCCATAAATAATGCATGGATATGTGGATCAGGTTGGGTAGTTCTGTGAAATCTAGAAATGTTCAGGGTCTAGCTACACAGAAAAAGCCTGACTTTTCTTAAAACATCCAACGCGTACTCGATCTCGTGGGGCCCCAGAGGATCACGCCTGAGATTATTTTATATTCTGAATGAGTATATATAATGGGTCCACTTTATACCCGAATGACAGGCTGTGCAACAGCGGGCCTACAGATCAGTGACTGGAACCATTCCTCGGCGACTGGGCTCGTTCCAGCTGTCCGAGGGCCGCTTCCATGACTGAGCGCGTCTTCTAGAATACTCCACCTTTGACCGCCTGCGGCAGTAATCGAAATCACTAATTAAGAAATATTTATTGCAAAAACCATTTCACTTTCCTAAGTCGCGATAAGTGACGTGCATGCAGCGCGCCACTTGTCGCAACCTGCGAGTTTTCTCTTTTTTCATAGATTTGTTTATTCAAAACGTTTTATCTTTTAAACCGTGCATTCAAATCTCGAACCATTTTCATCATTGGATTCCTCGTGTCGAGATCTTCAAAACTAGATTCTATGTTGATAGGTTTTGACGGACTTTTTTTCACGAAAAAAACCGGACGAAAAACCGAACCGGGAGCATGGTTTTTTCCCTCTCCAAAAGAGGCACACCCGTTCCTCTGACGAAATCACACATGTGTCTCTCGTGGAAGCAAAACCGTGACTCTCGTGAAAGGAAAAAAAACAGAAAACGCGTTTCTTTTTCGTTTCCGAGAGGCACGTCCGTGATTTTCGTGAAAGCACAACGGTGCCTCTCGCGGGAGCAAAACCATGACTCTCACGAAAGAAAAAAAAAAGAAAAAACGCGTATTTTTTCCCTTTCTGAGAGTCACGGCCGTGACTCTCGTGAAAGCACAAACATGCCTCTCGCGGAAGCAAAACCGTGATTCTCACGATAAAAAAAAAACAAAAAACGTGTTTTGTTTTTCTCTTTCCGAGAGGCACGGCCGTGACTCTCGCGAAAGCATAACCGTGCCCCTCGCGGAAATAAAACCGTGATTCTCGCGAAAGAAAAAAAACAAAAAACGCATTTTTTTCGTTTCCGAAAGGCACGCCCGTGACTCTCGCTAAAGCACAAGCGTGCCTCTCACGGAAAAAAAACCGTGACTTTGGCGAAAGAAAAAAAAGAAAACGCGTTTTATCGCGCAAAAAGATTTTTTTTATTTTTTTCAAAAAGCTAAGGAATACCGGGGGAAAGCCAAAACGTCGAAAAAACCAAGAAAACCTATTTAAAAAATTGAAACGCGTGCGAAAAAATTAAAAAAAATCTGAAGGGAGCGTCCAGAGCGTGACACGTGGCGAATGGTTGAGAGCGCGTCAAGTGGCGCTGATCGTTCCGAAACTCCCGGAGGAGCGCTCGTTAACTCTTTTTTTTTTGAGGCAAACCAACAAAGCTTTATTCACCCGTCACATAGTTTACAGGGACGAACAAAAGATCCCCAGGGTAACCTAACCAGACATGGCTGCCAACCCCGTGCGTTAACGCATGCTTTGCTAGTTTGTGAGCCTCAACATTCGAGGTTCTAAATTCATGGCTAAAAAACAGGAAACTAAAGAAGTAGCTTGTGCCTTAATTTCCAACACAATTGCCGCATAAAATGAGGCAGTTCCTCCCTTGATGGCTTCGACGGCCTGCTTGCAATCGGATGCCACATGAACTTGCTGAATGTACATGTCATTAGCTAGTGCTAACGCCTCTCTGATCGCTAGAGTTTCCAGAACTTCGGGATCATCAATATTTCTGAAAATTACTACAGAAGCTCCCTGATAGATGCCTTCTGAGTTACACGCAACAGCGCTCACAGCACCAAAACCTCCCGCTCTAGGAGTAGCTGCGTCGACATTGATCTTCACATGTCCAGTCATCGGTGGGATCCAGGAATTAGGTCGTGCCTCCTGAGGCGCCGGTCTTAGTACCGGCTTCTTCAACGCTTGTAGTTTAGAGAGGTAAATTGTGATAAAGCTATGAGTCGCAAAAGGTGTTTGGAAGATTCCCTCGTGGATTACCTTGCGACGTGCATGCCAAATCGCCCACATGGTGACTATCAGTTGTGTGAAGTCTTCGGCTGGTAGTGATTCACTCATAGTAAAAAGCCAGCTCTTCGTGTTGTCATCTCTATTCGCGCACATGTGTTGAACCAGCTCCTCTTTGCTCAAGGCCCACACACTTCTCGCCATGGTGCACTCCAGCAACGAGTGTCTCCAGTTATCTTCAACTCCGCACAGTGCGAAACATGAGTAGACGACATATTACGGTGATGTAGGACGTCACCCGTCGACAGCGAGTGTTGAGCCAGCCTCCATGTGAAAACCTTAAGTTTTGATGGAACTTGCATAGACCAGATTGAGGACCATCCCTTCTTCTCAATGGCAGTGTTAGAAGCATTATGCCCCTCCTCCAACCATGCCTCTCTGCTCGCCTTGATGCGTGAGATCATCCAGTATGCCAAAGAAACAGAGAACCGGCCTTGAGGATCCTCTAACCATGCCCAAAAATCACCAACCTGTCTCGTGCATAGAGGGATCTTGAGGATTGTTTCAGCATCCAGTGGCACGAATACATCCCGCACTAGATCCTCTCTCCATGAAGCCGTGGTGGTGTTGATAAGTTGTGAAACAAGTTGCGGAGGGTTATGTAACGCCCTCGATGCGGCTATATCTCCCACGTGTCGAAGCACGACTTAGAGGCATAACCGCATTGAAAGCAATGTCGCAAGTGAGGTAATCTTCGCAAACAACCCATGTAATACAATAGGGGAAAAGATACATAGTTGGCTTATAATCGCCACTTCACACAAATACATGAATAAAGCATTACATCATCCAGATACAAACAAGGTCCGACTACGGAACCAAAATAAAAGAAGACTACCCCAAATACTACACAGATCCCCGATCGACCCCAACTGGGCTCCACTACTGATCAACTAGAAACGAAACAAGACAAAGGACAAGATCTTCATCGAGCTCCTCCTTGAGCTTGGTTGCGTCACCTTCTCAGTAACATCGGCACCTGCAAACTGGTTTTGGAAGTATCTATGAGTCACGGGGACTCAGCAATCTTACACCCTCGTGATCAAGACTATTTAAGCTTATAGGAGGGGTAAAAGGTATGAGGTGGAGCTGCAGCAAGCGACTAGCATATATGGTGGCTAACATACGCAAGTGAGAGCGAGAAGAGAAGGCAAAGCACGGTCGAGAAACTATGATCAAGAAGTGATCCTAGAACAACCTACATCAAGCATAACTCCAACACCGTGTTCACTTCCCGGACTCCGCCGAGAAGAGACCATCACGGTTACACACGCGGTTGATCTATTCTAATTAAGGTCAACTTCAGGTTTTCTACGACCGGACATTAACAAATTTCCATCTGCCCATAACCGCGGGCACGGCTTTTGAAAGTTCAAATCCCTACAGGGGTGTCCCAACTTAGCCCATCACAAGCTCTCACGGTCAACGAAGGATATTCCTTCTCCCAAGACATTCCGATCAGACTCGGCATCCAGGTTACAAGACATTTCGACAATGGTAAAACAAGTCCAGCAACACCGCCCGAATGTGCCGACAAATCCCGATAGGAGCTGCACATATCTCGTTCTCAGGGCACACTCAGATGAGCTCTCCATACAACTAAAACCAAACCTCGAGTTTCCCCGAGGGGGCGCTGCACAGGGCTCTAGTTTGGACCAACACTCACTACAGAGCATGGCATGACAAACTAAGCATACACCCATCAAGAATACATAGCATAGAAGCTACACATGGAAAGAACAACAACATAGCATGCACGGATCAATAGCAACATCCTCGGCAAAATCGCTAAACATGTCAACAATCTGCCAGAATTCACGATATAGCAAAAGTAGAGCTCGATTGACTCAAGCTAGGGTGCTCCATAAATGCAAACAAAGACATGGATGGATGGAGCACCACAATGTTAACAAAACATCCTTACTGCTCATCCTCAAAAGAGGCACGGATCACTAGGAAACAACATGAACATATGGCATAACGACAAAAACAGGACAAGGACTTAGTGAAATTCTAAGTCCCTGAAATCAGCATTACCGCTTACGCTACTTTGCAAGCTTGTGCTAGTCACCACAAATGTCACAAAAGTACATGTCATACACCCCTGTAAAGATGGCATGTCATATAACAAAACACATGTAGAGCTCAGGATCATAGCATGCACACATTAAACATGGCAAAAATGACAAAATGCCATTTGCTGAAACAGATCTGACAAAATACTCACATAGCCTCTTCCAACAACATTTCGGGTATCAAGATGAGCTCAAATGAAAATGATGCAATGAGATGATATGATGTACTCGTCAAGGCGAACATTTTGATATGCTACACGCGCGAATCGGAGCTACGATGACAGAGTTACGACATGATGAGATGGCAAAATAATTAACAGGATCTAGGACTTAGAGAAAAAAACAGGACTGAGAGGTGAGCGTTGGATAGCTAAATGATGCACAGGGCGCTGGATAAGGCAGGCTCACCATGGGCTTCGGCCCAGGACGTGGAGGGGTGAGGCCGGTGCGGCTGGGCCGACGGCTTGGCGCGGCCCACGAGCGGATGAGGACGGCCCGGGAGGCTGACCGGCCGTCTCCCTCCTGCGACCGCTCGAGGCAGGAGGTCATGGCGGCGGCGCTGACGGCAGAGACCTCCGGCGAGGTTCGAAGCAAGGCGGGGAGGCGCTGGGCGCTCGGGAACAACCCGATCCGGTCACTCCGGACCCGTTCCGGCTGGATCCGGCGGCGGCGCGTGATGGCAGGCGGTGAAGGAGCTCCGGCGGGGTGCTTCCATGGCGGCGGCGAAGCAAGGAGGATGTCCGGCGGCGCGACCAAGGAGGAGCGGGGCGCTCGGGCTGCACGCAAGCTCACAGCGGGCGAAGGTGCGGTACGGCGAGGTGGAGGCGGGGCACTCCGGCAAGGCGTGGCGAAGTCCGGCGAAGATTCGGCGAAGATCCGGCGAGCGGCGAGGCTGTGGGTCTCCTCGGGCCCGGCGCGGCCCGGGGCGGGCCGGAGATGGGCTCCGCGGGCCCGGCGTCGCGGGGACGGCGGCGGTGGACAGGTGGCGATTCGCGGTTGGCTAAGGCGGCGAAGGCGGTGACGTGGCAGCTTCTGATTGGATGAAGTGAGGTGGCGGCTGGACATGTCCGTCGGTGGAAGAAGTGTCGGGCGGCGCGAGGGGAAAAGTTAGGGTTTGATCTGCGCGGAATTTTTGGAGGAGAGCACATATTTATAGGTAGAGGGAGCTAGGAGGCTCCAAATTGAGCACGGTTTTCGGCCACGCGATCATGATCGAACGACCGAGAGGATGGAGGAGGTTTTGGTGGGTTTTGGGCCACTTTGGGGAGGTGTTGGGCTGCAACACACACGAGGCCTTTTCGGTCCCTCGGTTAACCGTTGGAGTATCAAACGAAGTCCAAATGGCACGAAACTTGACATGCGGTCTACCGGTAGTAAACCAAGGCCGCATGGCAAGTCTCGGTCTAATCCGAAAACGTTTAACACCCGCACACGAAAAGAGGTAGAAAGGGACACCGGGTGACATAGGAGCGCCGGATTACAAAACAGACAACGGGGAAAATGCTCGGATGCATGAGACGAACATGTATGCAAATGAGATGCACAAGATGACATGATATGCAATGCATGACACACAAGCAATGACAAAGCAACAACAGCGAATAACTGGAGGACACCTGGCACATCGGTCTCGGGGCGTTACAACACTCCACCACTACGAGAGGATCTCGTCCCGAGATCTAGAATGGCACCGGAGGGACAACGGAAGAGAAATAGAAGAGGTAAAACTAAGTTGCTTTTTTGACAAACGAGAGAAACCAAAGAACCTTGAGAGGTTAAGCAAATACGAGAAAAGAATACAACGGAGATGAACAAAATTGAAAACGCACCGATAGACAGGAGGAACAAAGAAGAACAAGTGCGTATAGCGCTCCGATTGAAAAGAGATGCAAGACTTGATAAGATGAAAAGAACTTGATCTTGACAAGAACAAGAAGAAAGGTAGAAGAGATCAACATCAAAATGCCTCCGGAAGAAAAGAGAGAATGGAAAGGAGTGAACGAAGTAGAAAACAAGATCTTGGCAGAGAACGCTTACAACAAAGGCTAGAACGGAGTTGTTGGATTATCAACAACGAAAAGAATAGGCTTGATATGGTCTTATAGCATACATCTCAAATTATGAGGTGACAACCCGCCACTCACGGGAAAAGAATTTGATTGATAAGAACAAGGAGACGAGAAACTTATTTCACCGGGAGGATAAATGAAGAAGTTGGGTCATTATAAGTACCATAGATAGCAACAATCCTTCGGGAAGGCTTTAGGAGAAATGTAACCCCAAGATAACTCCAATGAAGAGATTGATGAATTTAAAATACCTCATTCTTGACAACATGTGAATCATGAAACATGAACTCAAGTTATGAAGAATGACATATCACCACCTCAAATGATACGGTAGAAGGAATTGCACTCCGGATTGCAAGAAGAAGAAAGCTTGAACTCCTCTGAAAATAATCTTGATGAACGTTTCGAGAACGGATTAAGTCCTTGATGAACTATCATTTAGAACCTCCATGAAGAAGTCCAGTAACAAAGGGTAACGACAAGAAAGAGAAGTTTACAACACAAGGTGAAACCTTGTAATGATTTAAGATGGAACTTCGTGATGATGAGAGCTTGGAACTCCGGGAAAAGAAAAGATAAAGCATCTCGAACTGAGAATGTGATATGATGAACCACTCCGGAAAAAGGAATTAATCACTTGGATGAAACAAGAATAAGAATTAGTTATGCGTATCCTTCACCAATTTAAATTGATGACAAGCAGCGGATTTGACATACTACTTATTCTCGTAGAAAGCATTAAGCTAGATATAGCGCCAACTTGGGAAAATATTGAACGGACCACCGGTAGGATAGAAATAACAAATAAATTGACAAGATAAGGACTGAAGAGAACTCTTGAACAAACCACCGTAAGAATTGAAACCGAACAAAATAAAGGAATGAATCACCGGTAAGAATTGTGAAATGAACGAAGATACTTGAGACAATCTAGATACATGAGAACGAATAGATCCTGAACTGATTAGAGAATATTTGAATGATTCATCAGTCGGTTGGATAATGAATACTTCTGAGATGATGGCCTCCGGAGTAAAGAAATGGAAACAACTCATGAAAAGCTCCGGATAGGTGAAAAGAATACTCACAATCAAAACAATTATGAGAGGATGGCATTAAGCTAGAACCACGAATCTCTGATAGAACGAAACAAGATTCAAGGGAAAACTCTTCTTCGGTCTTCAAATGCAGAGAATGACGACGAGGAACACCACCAAATAGTTGAGATACTCCGGGATGAAAATTAGCAAGGTTGAACCAACGATGAAAAGAATTTGAAAGATCTTGGAGGAAGACATAAGACTAATGACAATTCATTCTTACGTCAAACTTTAAAAGATTTGAGAATAGCTCCGGTGAAAATTGGAAGAGTCAGGTAAGATCCTGGGAAAAGACCTGTGGGTTAGGGCCCACTCAAAAGAAACACCGTTGAACAATTTGAAGGAGAGATTGCACCGGTTGAATTAAATGGCTTGAATGAAGTAACATCCTCACAAAAGCTGGAACGAAAGCAGAGTGGAAACATGAATCTTCGAGATATCTTGAGCACTCCGGAACAATTGAATAGCGAGAGGAGAATGATTATGAGGTGCACCGGTATGGAGAAACATTTGAAACGAGGAAAAGATATGGTCAACAAAGCTAGACTTGGTTCCACCAGAGAAGAAAAAGAATGAATAATGATGAACTTGAGGCTCCGTTAGTATCTCCATGAGCATCACCGGATAAGAACATTGACGGAAAAGAATGGAGAGACTTCTCATCATTAACAAGATAGTTGATTAAGAAATTTGAGTCCTTGAAGAAAAAAAAGGGTGGGTGGGCGGGAAAAACAAAAGCAACTTGGAGACGGATGAAACGAACAACATTGAGAAGAACTGATATTTGATCTTGCTGATGTTGAAAATGACCGGATCCGCTTGAAGAGAAAACACACTGGTTGAACATGATTGTCAAAACAATCTTGATGATCAAGAAGGATTGGTATTCACATCGGAGTATGAGAACACCATTTGGGGAAGGTATGGAATCAACATTTGACTTCAAAGCAACTCGAATACCACAACTCAAAACAAAACAAAGGATTGGCTTGTAGAATAAGCCGGAACAAACATATGATAGAGATTTCGTCCGAAGTTTTCGTGGTGGGGCCTACACGGGCTCGATCGTACAACACCATCATGTACAAGGCAGTGCACATGACATACGAAGCGTCCCCGAGTCGGCATAGCCAAGGACTCTTTAAGACACAACGATACCACTGTAAAACCGACCGTGGATAGGCGGACCACTAGACGTCGAACCCCAATTTCATATCATACATCTGTCGGAAAGATATCCTAAGAGCTACTGGAATTCCCACTTATAAACTCTCGAAACTTTCCGGTTATGCAATCAGGTGTTGGGGATATAGGGGAAGCATAATATCTCACTCAAACTAACAAATCCTGCATCCAGCTGTATCCATCCTTCAACACATAACCAAGAAACCTTCGAAAACGTTTACCTCAACCTTCGAAAAGCATCTGTTATACGAGTTATGGCAATACTCCCGAACTCCCGCCCCAGTACTGGGTGGCGTCGAGGTTATCTCACCAACAACTGCATAAAAGAGATTTTCGATGTCGGCGAAACTAATCTCAAGTATTCCAGAACTGCAACGATAAAATTGTGATGACAACACCTCGGAGCTCAACTCCCCGGGACACTGCCACAACCCTTAAATGACAGGAGGCACCAAGAACAATGTTCTCGTCACAAAACCATCGGAACGATTCCAAGATACCCGCGTGATCCTAAAAAAATTTAGTGAAATTTGAGAAGAGAAGAGTCAAAACTCTACGTCAGGATGCCTCACCAGAGCGATGAAGGGACTGTGGAGTAAAAAGAATTCCTAAACTCTCCGATATATATTATCCTAAATGACTCAAAACATTTTTTTCTAGACTCAACAACGCCAGCTATTCGATCAAGCAGGGGGCTCCTAAAGTCGGGGAAGGCTCTGATTAACAACTTGTAACGCCCTCGATGCGGCTATATCTCCCACGTGTCGAAGCACGACTTAGAGGCATAACCGCATTGAAAGCAATGTCGCAAGTGAGGTAATCTTCGCAAACAACCCATGTAATACAATAGGGGAAAAGATACATAGTTGGCTTATAATCGCCACTTCACACAAATACATGAATAAAGCATTACATCATCCAGATACAAACAAGGTCCGACTACGGAACCAAAATAAAAGAAGACTACCCCAAATGCTACAAAGATCCCCGATCGACCCCAACTGGGCTCCACTACTGATCAACTAGAAACGAAATAAGACAAAGGACAAGATCTTCATCGAGCTCCTCCTTGAGCTTGGTTGCGTCACCTTCTCGGTAACATCGGCACCTGCAAACTGGTTTTGGAAGTATCTGTGAGTCACGGGGACTCAGCAATCTTACACCCTCGCGATCAAGACTATTTAAGCTTATAGGAAGGGTAAAAGGTATGAGGTGGAGCTGCAGCAAGCGACTAGCATATATGGTGGCTAACATACGCAAGTGAGAGCGAGAAGAGAAGGCAAAGCACGGTCGAGAAACTATGATCAAGAAGTGATCGTAGAACAACCTACGTCAAGCATAACTCCAACACCGTGTTCACTTCCCAGACTCCGCCGAGAAGAGACCATCACGGTTACACACGCGGTTGATGTATTCTAATTAAGGTCAACTTCAGGTTTTCTATGACCGGACATTAACAAATTCCCATTTGCCCATAACCGCGGGCACGGCTTTCAAAAGTTCAAATCCCTGCAAGGGTGTCCCAACTTAGCCCATCACAAGCTCTCACGGTCAACGAAGGATATTCCTTCTCCCAAGACATTCCAATCAGACTCGGCATCCAGGTTACAAGAAATTTCGACAATGGTAAAACAAGTCCAGCAACACCGCCCGAATGTGCCGACAAATCCCGATAGGAGCTGCACATATCTCGTTCTCAGGGCACACTCAGATGAGCTCTCCATACAACTAAAACCAAACCTCGAGTTTCCCCGAGGGGGCGCTGCACAGGGCTCTAGTTTGGACCAACACTCAGAGGAGCACTGGCCCGAGGGGGTAAAATAATGATGACCCTCCGGAGCGCGACTCCCAAGGGAAAAGAAAAGGCTAGGTGGCGAATGGTAAAACCAATGTTGGGCATTGCTGGAGGAGTTTTATTCAAGGCGAACTGTCAAGGGGTTTCCATTATAACCCAACCGCGTAAGGAACGCAAAATCCGGAAACATAACACCAATATGACGGAAACTAGGGCGGCAAGAGTGGAACAAAACACCAGGCATAAGGCCGAGCCTTCCACCCTTTACCAAGTATATAGATGCATTAATTAAATAAGATATATTGTGATATCCCAACAAAATATCCATGTTCCAACATGGAACAAGCTCCAATCTTCACCTGCAACTAACAACGCTATAAGAGGGGTTGAGCAAAGCGGTAACATAGCCAAACAACGGTTTGCTAGGACAAGGTGGATTAGAGGCTTGGCTCAACAATATGGAAGGCATGATAAGCAAGTGGTAGGTATCGCATCATAGGCATAGCAAAAGAGCGAGCATCTAGCAAGCAAAGATAGAAGTGATTTCGAGGGTATGGTCATCTTGCCTAAAATACCGCAAGGAAGAAGAACAAGTCCATGAAAAAGACAAACGGACGAAGTCGAACGGGTCCTCACAATCACGACGTTACCGGAACCAACCCGAAGAAGCAACACCGAAAAGAAGCACACAACATAGTCAACAAACCACACACGAACATGGTATGATATGCGGGATGCGGTATGTGATGCATATGCATGATTTGGACATGAATGATAGAACCTGGCCTCAACTTGGAAATCCAAGAGTGCCACTGGAAAGGTGAGGTGATTTTGGTTGAAATTGATACAAAGATCACCGGAGTCGGATGCACGGTTTGGAAATGGCAAGCAAAACAAATATGGCACCGGTCTGCGATAAACAGCAAGTGACCAACTAAATGCATCAAGATAAATATGCTACAGCACTCAAACATGACAACAAAATACATGGCAGGGATCCACTCATGATGCTTGACAACATATGAACACTGAGCTACAGCTAATTCATCCATTAACAGGTTCAAACAAGCATGGCAAAAGAGCAAATGAAAACAGGTTTCAGACTTCGTGAAAAACTGGAGCATGCAAATCAGTTAACGAGTAGGCATGTTTACGAGCTCGATGCACTCACTACAGAGCATGGCATGACAAACTAAGCATACACCCATCAAGATACATAGCATAGAAGCTAGACATGGAAAGAACAACAACATAGCATGCACGGATCAATATCAACGTCCTCGGCAAAATCGCTAAACATGTCAACAATCTGCCAGGATTCACAATATAGCAAAAGTAGAGCTCGATTGACTCAAGCTAGGGTGCTCTATAAATGCAAACAAAGACATGTATGGATAGAGCACCACAATGTTAACAAAACATCCTTACTGCTCATGCTCAAAAGAGGCATGGATCACTAGGAAACAACATGAACATATGGCATAACAACAAAAACAGGACAAGGACAATGAAATTCGAAGTCCCTGAAATCAGCATTACCGCTTACTCTACTTTGCAAGCTTGTGCTAGTCACCACAAATGTCACAAAAATACATGACATACACCCCTGTAAAGATGGCATGGCATATAACAAAACACATGTAGAGCTCAGGATCATAGCGTGCACACATTAAACATGACAAAAATGACAAAATGCCATTTGCTGAAACAGATCTGACAAAATACTCACATAGCCCTTTTCCAACAACATTTCGGGCATCAATATGAGCTCGAATGAAACTGATGCAATGAGATGAAATGATGTCCTCGTCGATACAAACATTTCGATATGCTACACACGCGAATCGGAGCTACAATGACAGAGTTACGACATGATGAAGATGGCAAAATAATTAACAGGATATGGGACTTAGAGAAAAAACAGGACTGAGAGGTGAGCGTTGGATAGCTAAATGATGCACAGGGCGCTGGATAAGGCAGGCTCACCATGGTCTTCGGCCCAGGACGTGGAGGGGTAAGGCCGACGCGGCTGGGCCGACGGCTTGGCGCGGCCCACGAGCGGATGAGGCCGGCCCGGGAGGCTGACGGGTCGTCTCCCTCCTGCGACCGCTCGAGGCAGGAGGTCATGGCGGCGGCGCTGACGGCAGAGACCTCCGGCGAGGTTCGAAGCAAGGCGGGGAGGCGCTGGGCGCTCGGGAACAACCCGATCCGGTCACTCCGGACCCGTTCCGGCTGGATCCGGCGGCGGCGCGTGATGGCAGGCGGTGAAGGAGCTCCGGCGGGGTGCTTCCATGGCGGCGGCGAAGCAAGGAGGATGTCCGGCGGCGCGACCAAGGAGGAGCGGGGACGGCGGCGGTGGACAGGTGGCGATTCACGGTTGGCTGAGGCGGCGGAGGTGGTGACGTGGCAGCTTCTGATTGGATGAAGTGAGGTGGCGGCTGGACATGTCCGTCGGTGGAAGAAGTGTCCGGCGGCGCGAGGGGAAAAGTTAGGGTTTGATCTGCGCGGAATTTTTGGAGGAGAGCACATATTTATAGGTAGAGGGAGCTAGGAGGCTCCAAATTGAGCACGGTTTTCGGCCACGCGATCATGATCGAACGACCGAGAGGATGGAGGAGGTTTAGGTGGGTTTTGGGCCACTTTGGAGAGGTGTTGGGTGTTGGGGAACGTAGCATAAATTCAAAATTTTCCTACGTGTCACCAAGATCTATCTATGGAGTCATCTAGCAACGAGGGAGTAGTGGATCTACATACCCTTGTAGATCGCGCGCGGAAGCGTTCGAGAGAACGGGGTTGATGGAGTCGTACTCGTCGTGATCCAAATCACCGATGATCCTAGCGCCGAACGGACGGCACCTCCGCGTTCAACACACGTACGGAGCAGCGACGTCTCCTCCTTCTTGATCCAGCAAGGGGGAAGGAGAGGTTGATGGAGATCCAGCAGCACGACGGCGTGGTGGTGGAAGTAGCGGGATTCCAACAGGGCTTCGCCAAGCGATGCGGGAGGAGGGAGATGTGTCATGGGAGGGAGAGGGAGGCGCCAGGGCTTAGGTGCGGCTGCCCTCCCTTCCCCCCACTATATATAGGGCCAAGGGAGAGGGGGGCGCAGCCTTGGCCCTTCCTCCAAGGAAGGGTGTGGCCAGGGAGGAGTCCATCCTCCCCAAGGCACCTAGGAGGTGCCTTCCCCTTTTAGGACTCTTTCTTTCCCTTATCTCTTGGCGCATGGGCCTCTTGGGGCTGGTGCCCTTGGCCCATATAGGCCAAGGCGCACACCCCTACAGCCCATGTGGCCCCCCGGGGCAGGTGGACCCCCTTGGTGGACCCCCGGACCCCTTTCGGCACTCCCGGTAAAATACCAATAGTGCGTGAAACTTTTCTGGCGACCAAAACAAGACTTCCCATATATAAATCTTTATCTCCGGACCATTCCAGAACTCCTCGTGACGTCCGGGATCTCATCCGGGACTCCGAACAACTTTCGGGTTACCGCATACTAATATCTCTATAACCCTAGCGTCACCGAACCTTAAGTGTGTAGACCCTACGGGTTCGGGAGACATGCAGACATGACCGAGATGACTCTCCGGTCAATAACCAACAACGGGATCTGGATACCCATGTTGGCTCCCACATGTTCCACTATGATCTCATCGGATGAACCACGATGTCAAGGACTTAATCAATCCCGTATACAATTCCCTTTGTCTAGCGGTACGATACTTGCCCGAGATTCGATCGTCGGTATCCCGATACCTTGTTCAATCTCGTTACCAGCAAGTCTCTTTACTCGTTTCGTAACACATCATCCCGTGATCAACTCCTTGATCACATTGTGCACATTATGATGATGTCCTACCAAGTGGGCCCAGAGATACCTCTCCGTTTACACGGAGTGACAAATCCCAGTCTCGATTCGTGCCAACCCAACAGACACTTTCGGAGATACCTGTAGTGTACCTTTATAGCCACCCAGTTACGTTGTGACGTTTGGCACACCCAAAGCACTCCTACGGTATCCGGGAGTTGCACAATCTCATGGTCTAAGGAAATGATACTTGACATTAGAAAAGCTTTAGCATACGAACTACATGATCTTGTGCTAGGCTTAGGATTGGGTCTTTGTCCATCACATCATTCTCCTAATGATGTGATCCCGTTATCAATGACATCCAATGTCCATGGTCAGGAAACCGTAACCATCTATTGATCAACGAGCTAGTCAACTAGAGGCTTACTAGGGACATGGTGTTGTCTATGTATCCACACATGTATCTGAGTTTCCTATCAATACAATTCTGGCATGGATAATAAACGATTATCATGAACAAGGAAATATAATAATAACTAATTTATTATTGCCTCTAGGGCATATTTCTGCAACACACACGAGGCCTTTTCGGTCCCTCGGTTAACCGTTGGAGTATCAAACAAAGTCCAAATGGCATGAAACTTGACATGCGGTCTACCGGTAGTAAACCAAGGCCGCATGGCAAGTCTCGGTCCAATCCGAAAACGTTTAACACCCGCACACGAAAAGAGGTAGAATGGGACACCGGGTGACATAGGAGCGCCGGATTACAAAACGGACAACGGGGAAAATGCTCGGATGCATGAGACGAACATGTATGCAAATGAAATGCACAAGATGACATGATATGCAATGCATGACACACAAGCAATGACAAGGCAACAACAGCGAATAACTGGAGGACACCTGGCACATCGGTCTTGGGGCGTTACAGGTTAGCAACCCTTGAAGAAAGAGGCCTCATCAGCCCGTCCCTGGGCAGCCAATTATGCTCCCAAATATGTGTTGTGGTTCTGTCTCCTATCCTCCGAATAATTCCGTTCAACATGGTGTCTCGCCCGTCCACAATAGAACGTCAAATCTGCGCTGGTGATGATCCAAGTTCAGCTTCAACAATAGTGATGTTTGGGAAGTAGATTGCCTTCAGTATACGCGCACTCAAGGACTCTGGGTTTTGAAGTAGCCGCCAAGCTTGCCAAGACAACAGGGCTAGGTTAAAAAGTTCCATGTCCCGAAAGCCTAGACCACCCAAGTTTTTAGGATTAGTCATAATATCCCAAGATACCCAACACGTCTTTCTTTTTCCACGTTTGCTGCCCCACCAGAATTGACGAATGAGAGAAGTTATGCTCTCACAGAGACCCCTTGGCAATCTAAAGCAAGACATTGAAAATACCGGAATAGCTTGTGCTACTGATTTAATCAAAACCTCCATCCCAGCGGCAGACAAGAGCTTCTCCATCCATCCCTTGATCCTTTCCCATACCCTATCACGAAGGTATTTGAAAGTGCCATTCTTTGACTAACCAACCTCCGTCGGCATCCCTAGATACCTTTCACTCAAGGTCTCGTTTTGCACATTAAGGACATCCTTTACCTCCTATCTTTGAGAGACAGGGCACCCCTTGCTGAAGAAAATATATGATTTTTCATTGTTTACCTTCTGTCCCGACGCTCCACAATAAATATCCAACAGGTTTGAAACACTGGTTGCACCCTCCACACTAGACTTAAAAAGCAGCAGGTTGTCATCTGCAAACAAAAGGTGGTTAACAGCAGGAGCTGTCGGTGCCACCTTGACGCCACTGAGCACTGATGACTGAGAATTAGATTTTAAAGGCACGAAAGGCCCTCCGCTGCTAGCAAGAATAGATAGGGGGAGATGGGATCTCCCTGTCGTATACCTCTTGTAGGTTTGAACTGTTCCAGCTTCTCTCCATTGAATAAGACCGAAAAAGATACGGACCAGACCATAGACATCACCACATCAACCCAAGATGGGGCAAAACCCAGTTTCACCATGATCGCCTGTAAATAATCCCACTCAAGCCTGTCGTAGGCCTTCATCATATCCAGCTTCAAGGCACAAAGTCCGGAAGTTTTTGATCTATTCCTCTTCATGAAATGCAGACACTCATAGGCACATATAATGTTGTCAGTAATAAGCCTTCCAGGTACAGACGTAGACTGTTCTTCTGATATGATATCAGGAAGAATTTGTTTCAATCTATTCGCTACCACCTTGGAAGCTATTTTGTACAACACATTACAAAGACTGATAGGCCTGAACTGAGACAGTAATGTAGGGTTTGTTACCTTAGGGATAAGTACCAACACTGTGTCATTAATAATTTCCGCACTCTCTTCACACCTGATAATGCGCAGTACGAACTTAGTAAGTTCCTCGCCACATAGATCCCAATGCCTCTGATAGAAATGAGCTGGGAACCCGTCGGGTCCCGGGGCCTTGGTTGGAAACATCTGAAATAATGCATGCTTAACTTCCTCGCTGGTATAAGGTGTTGGGGAGCGTAGTAATTTCAAAAAAAATCATACGCACACGCAAGATCATGGTGATGCATAGCAACGAGAGGGGAGAGTGTGTCCACGTACCCTCGTAGACCGGAAGCGGAAGCATTAGCACAACGCGGTTGATGTAGTCATACGTCTTCACGATCCGACCGATCAAGTACCAAACGCATGGCACCTCCGAGTTCTGCACACGTTCAACTCGATGACGTCCCTCGAACTCCGATCCAGCCGAGTGTTGAGGGACAGTTTCGTCAGCACGGCGGCGTGGTGATGATGATGATGTTCTACCGACGCAGGGCTTCGCCTAAGCACCGCTACGATATGATCGAGGTGGATTATGGTGGAGGGGGGCGCCGCACACAGCTAAGAGATCAAGAGATCAATTGTTGTGTCTATGGGGTGCCCCCCTCCTTCGTATATAAAGGGGGGAGGAGGAGAGGGTCGGCCAAGGGGGTGGCGCGCCCTAGGAGGTGGAAACCTGCTCCAAGTAGGTTTGCCCCTCCTTTTCCTAGTCCAAGAAGGAGGGGGAAGGAAGGAGTGCGATAAGGGAAAGGCAAGGGGTGTGCTGCCCCCCTTTCCTTGTCCTATTCAGACTCAAGGGGAGGGGGCGCGCCTCTTGCCCTGGCCGGCCCCTCTCTCTCCACTAAGGCCCAACAAGGCCCATTAGTTCCCGGGGGGTTCCGGTAACCCCCGGTACTCCGATAAATGTCTGAAACCTTCCGGAACCTTTCCGGTGTCTAAACATAGTCATCTAATATATTGATCTTTACGTCTCGACCATTCCGAGGCTCCTAGTCATGTCCGTGATCACATCTGGGACTCCGAACTACCTTTGGTACATCAAAACATATAAACTCATAATATAACCGTCATCTAACTTTAAGCGTGCGGACCCTACGGGTTCGAGAACTATGTAGACATGACCGAGATACATCTCCGGTAAATAACCAATAGCGGAACCTGGATGCTCATATTGGCTCCTACATATTCAACGAAGATCTTTATCGGTCAAACCGCATAACAACATACGTTGTTCCCTTTGTCATCGGTATGTTACTTGCCCGAGATTCGATCGTCGGTATCTCAATACCTAGTTCAATCTCGTTACCGGCAAGTCTCTTTACTCGTTTCGTAATACATCATCCCGCAACTAACTCATTAGTTGCATTGCTTGTAAGGCTTATACTGATGTGCATTACCGAGTGGGCCCAGAGATACCTCCTCGACAATCGGAGTGACAAATCCTAATCTCGAAATACGCCAACCCAACAAGTACCTTCGGAGACACCTATAGAGCACCTTTATAATCACCCAGTTACGTTGTGACGTTTGGTAGCACACAAAGTGTTCCTCCGGTAAACGGGAGTTGCATAATCTCATAGTCATAGGAACATGTATAAGTCATGAAGAAAGCAATAGCAGAATACTAAACGATCGTGTGCTAAGCTAACGAAATGGGTCAAGTCAATCACATCATTCTCCTAATGATGTGATCCCGTTAATCAAATGACAACTCTTTGTCTATGGCTAGGAAACATAACCATCTTTGATCAACGAGCTAGTCAAGTAGAGGCATACTAGTGACAATCTGTTTGTCTATGTATTCACACATGTATCATCTTTCCGGTTAATACAATTCTAGCTTGAATAATAAACATCTATCATGATATAAGGAAATAAATAATAACTTTATTATTACCTCTAGGGCATATTTCCTTCAGTCTCCCACTTGCACTAGCGTCAATAATCTAGATTACATAATAATGATTCTAACACACATGGAGTCTTGGTGCTGATCATGTTTTGCTCGTGGAAGAGTGACGGTGTCCTGGACTAGGGGGTAGTCACCACGTCATCTCCCGGTCTGTTATATTGGGCCGAGGACCCCCATGGCCGTATACTCATGGGCCAGTTCGGACAGCTGCCGCATACATGGAAGATTCTACAAAACTTGGTGATCAAGACAAGGACTCCTCCCCACCGGCGTATTCGGCTAGTACTCTTGTTATCCTAGGCATCTAGTGCATTATATAAACCGAGGCCAGGCTAGTCGATAGATAGATACATATAATCATACCATAGGCTAGCTTCTAGGGTTTAGCCTCTCTGATCTCGTGGTAGATCAACTCTTGTAATACTCATATCATCAAGAATAAATCAAGCAGGACGTAGGGTTTTACCTCCATCAAGAGGGCCCGAACCTGGGTAAAATATCGTGTCCCCTGCCTCCTATTACCATCGGCCTTAACGCACAGTTCGGGACCCCCTACCCGAGATCCGCCGGTTTTGACACCGACATTGGTGCTTTCATTGAGAGTTCCGTTGTGTGATCGACAAAAGGATCGATGGCTCGTCTGCAGGTCAACTGCGATGCCGGCGTCTTCGTCACCGGCTCGACTGGTCACCTTGGCTCGACCGAGGACCGTACTCCATCTCCGATCGTCATGTTCGGACGAGGGCCTTCTTCAACATCAACTCCGATCTCTATCAAGATCATGGAGGAATCATCCATGAAGCTCGAGGGCTCAACGTCAACATTGCCCTCGGGTGACCGTGCTGTTTTTTCGAACAACGAACTTGTATTCGCTGCCACCACCTCTTAGAGCATCGCTTTGATGATCCCTTTGGTGGAATTGTGCTAAATTGAGTCTACAACAACCATGCAAAATTTCGTGGAGTTCCAATGGAGGAATCTCTGGCAATCTACGATATACCGGAGCCCTGTCAAATCTGGACGGGAATCTGGACGAGTTTAGGGCGTGGTCTCCAGAGCCCAGCTCGGAGGTCCTTTGGAAGATCCAAACATTCATCTACTGCTTAATTCCCATATCTACCACCCCTCCAAATTTCAGCTCGATCTGACGGTTCAAACTCCGGGAACCTTCCGATGAGTGGACCAATGCCCGGATCCGTTTTCTGCGCGAATACGGCTCCGACCCGAATTCATGTTTCTTTATGAACGTGATATTGAACAACCTTTTTAGAGGAATTTTCTTATAGGGTATTGTGCGTCGTTTTTAAACACGTGCCCGTAAAATTTTAAGCCTCCCCAGAGGTCATCTTCATCATCATACTGGTCTCAGACCAGTCCGGCAATATTGCTCCAAGACTGCCGACCTGCGCTAGACGCGTCATCACTTTATTGAGCCGAGCTCAACTTCTTTGGATCGTCATCTCGGCAAGCTGAACAAGAGTTCAGCATTGCGAAGGATAAATCATCACCAACATTGCCGCACGGTCACTTCATCAAGCCGACATTGACCATGTCACGACCTGCAACGGCAGGGCCGCACTGTTGCTTCTTCGAGCCGGCGTCCATCACACCGACCTACTTCGACTCATCGGCTGACATCGAGGCTTCGACATCTCGGCTGGACCCGGGGCTTCGCCATCTCTTCATCAACCTACTTCGGAGACTTCGGCGTCACTAGCCGAACTGCTCCGTCCCGTTAGCCGGACCGAGGGCTTCGCCTCGGCAAGCCAACCTTTGCCAGCATCACCAGGCCATCGCTTTATCACCCATCAGGCAATGGATGTGCGGATCGATTGCCGCTTCTGGGAGTCGCTTTTCTTCGGAATGCTACAACAAATAAACCAGGTGCTATTAATCCTAACAATTTTTGCTTGTTGGGTTTATTTTCCCAAGAAATTATTACTCTGGTTTGTTCCATCATCTGTACACAGGTCTATCGAATGACGGTCGCATTAACGACGGTTGCATGGTGGCTCGGTCAGTTTCCGTACATGGTCCGGTGAACGCTGCATCCGGAAATCGGACTAACCTGTGAATTCAGGCTTTGCCGCGCCTTTACCTGATCACGCCGACGCCATGCATCGACATTGACTTCGGCACCAGGCCATATTTCTTTTATTACTCACTTTGCATAAATTATTTATTATGCAACGTTTTTTTAGTTATTATTATTATTGCTATTATCTCTGATTTGCACTATTTTTTGTGCACAGGAAAATGATCCGGGGACTTTGGCATCATTCTGCCGGTCCGCATTGACCGTGCTATGTCACCACTTCGGCATGTCGAGCTCTCCGCTCTGCCACCTCGGGACCGGCTTGGGGGATGGAACCTCGTCCCGCATCAAGCTCGGACCGCGTCATCAATGCCGAACACATTAACCAGCTAAGTCGCTTTCATGCTCAAAGTTTTAATTTTTAACTTGTGTTCGGTTCGACCAAGCATTATACTTTTTTGGAAAAAAGTTGCTTGTAAAAAATTTCCTTGTCCAAACTTTGTTTGTGACACACATATTCAAATACCCTGTTTATTTGGGGGCTTCCTTTATGAAGCTTTTCCTCTTGCATATGATTATACTTGTACGGCTTCGTTCCTTGTTCGTGTATTACGCCACAATATGCACTATATTGACTTAAGCGATTTGCAAGCTGGGTTGCCTGGCTCCTGTGCTTACTCCTACATTCCCGATTGTTCGGCTAGGGAGTAAAGGGAGCACCTCTGCGATTGTCACGACCGGGTCCTTCGAGCTCTGACCTCAGACTGGGTGAAGCCGAAAGCTAGCGCTCTTATTGTTTTCAATCATGGTCGGCACACAACGGAACTCATGAGTACAAAAAATCTATTACACAAGTCTCATAGTAATAATGAGCACCGAAGAAAGGTATCGGTGCGGGTACTATTTTCTTCAAAGATGCTTTTTACACTTCGTTTGTAATATATCATAAGTTCCCTGAGCGCGCTTTGTCTGTTACAGCCTTATGGCCCGGTTTCCTGGTTATCGGAAACACTGTCGATATTCTCGACAGGTGGAGTACATAACACTTTTCGGTCCTTGACCGAAGAGGGAGAAGCCGACGGTCGGTTAAGACGCGTTTAAAGTTTGGTTGAACAAAGATATGATATAAGTACTTCGGTACATACAATCATTATACATAAAATCTTTTACCCAAGTCACTTGGGGGCTCTTAAAATTTATATGAGCTATTTTATAGTAAATGTGTTTTCTTCTTGGTCGTTGCAAAGTCTTTTTCTATCGCTCCTTTTTCGACGTGAGTGTGTGGTCAATAGCCAGATAACCCATTTTCTCTCTAGTGACCGCTCGAGTTTAGTTCGCTAAACTGGTCTAACGAGAAGCACTCCACCTTCGGGATAGGAGGCTGCTGCCGTAGGCTGACCCACTTGAAGTCTTGAGATCGGATGTGTAATGTTAAAGCACGACAGAAGCACTCTCTTTTTCTAAGACCAATTTTCGGATTGGCACCGAACACTTGATCTTGTTCGGACGTCAAGTTTTTACTGACGTTTTTTGGTTTTCCAAGCTTATGGCACTTTTAAACTATTTGTGTGTTTTCAGCACAAGTCTCCCAGTGCAATGTCGGACACCTTTATAGATTCGGCAAAAATATTCTCGGATATTGCTATATATGCATCGGTTTCGAATTGTGTCTTCGGTCAATAGTTGGGTTGCCCGGCTCCTGCACTTGCTTCCTACGTTCCGCTTTGTTCGGCTAGGCGTGCAAAGGGAGAACCACTGCGATTGTGCTTCCAGCTCACACGGTTAAGCACCTCAGTGGAAAAAGCTGAAAACTGACTGTCACAATAAGCGTAAACTGGTCAGCGATTCGATGACTGTGTTAAATGACGGGCCACTCATAACAATGGCCGAAGTGTTTACGGCTTGACCTCGACTGTCGCCGAACACTACCGGGGGCTATTAACTGGCCTCCCAAACTAAATCCTCGATATTTTCTCTTACATTGGAAGTGAGGTTTCATGATCATGCTTAGCTTGACAACCCAAAGAAAGAAACCGATAGTGGGACTATTTTCTTTGGAAGATATCTCTTATGTTAAACCGTAATATAACATATCTCTCTGCGTACCTTTGTTTATAAAACCCTATGGCCAGATTGCCTTGTTTGTCGTAAATCTTTGCCCTCATAAAGGCTTTATAAAGTAGGACAAACACTCCTCGGCTATTGGCCGAGGAGGTGGAAGCCGATGGTCGGTCAACAAAGTTTTGTACAATGCGGATCCAAGCATTAGTGACGTAAAGTACTTGGATACATAGAGTCATTACACATAATTTGTGATTTTACTATGGATATTGATCCTTAATTCGGCCACCCATGCCCGCATTAAGGCTCGGGGGATACTGGGCTTTGGGCTTATTATTTACAAATATTAAAGGGGCACATCGATCCCCTGATCTGGTGTTGCCACCCGACCAATGTCTCGGGGGCTACTGCATTGCCTATCCAATGCAGAAAATTTTAAGTGCAATACAGTTTCCGAGGAGATTTTGATCCTCAGGTTGGTCGGCCGCACCCAACCTGAGTCTCGAGGACTGAGCACGCCGCTTTTTGTGTCCCGAAGTATCCTGCCGAGCTAGGACTTGATCCTCAGGACGATTTTACAAATCAACATGAGTCTCAGCGGCTACTGGGATCAGCGGTCTTACGTCATCCTTCAGGTGCATCTCGGGTTTTAAACCGATACACACCTTGAGGGCTACTGGCTATATATCTCGGCAGAGAATAAATTGCACCAATCAAAAATATTGACAAAAATTTGGCCCATAGTCGGGGTGGTGCACCACCTCGGAAGCAGTTCGGCATAAGCTTAGGCCCTAGTGGCTGGCTCCTTAGAGGGCATTTCCAGCATTAAGCTCGGCTAAACTCCTTCAACTTTTTTGGACCAAGATGATCTATGACATCTTGGATATAGTCCGGCGTTGGAGCTCGGATATATTTCGGCGTTGGAGCTCGGAAGCAGTCCGGCATTAGTGCTCGGCTGCAAAAGATACCTCGAATGCTATCCGACGTTAGAGCTCGGACGAAAGAGGACACTGCCTCCCGGGAACAACTTCAAACCCGAGGTGTGGCATAAATATAACAAGGCATTGATAAAGGCCGGAAACTTAAAGGAGCTCCTCGGATAGCCGACGTGTAAACTCGTCGAATGCATTTCGGCGATCCTCAAGATCGAAGATGGGAAGATTTGTTGCACCAGTTTCCAAGACCGACAACCGAAGATGAAGAACAGTTCGGAAGAATCCAGGAGCGTCTCTAACTTGAAGACCGGTTCAGGGGGCTACTGACGGTGTCCTGGACTAGGGGGTAGTCACCACGTCATCTCCCGGTCTGTTAGATTGGGCCGAGGACCCCCATGGCCGTATGCTCATGGGCCAGTTCGGACAGCTGCCGCATACATGGAAGATTCTACAAAACTTGGTGATCAAGACAAGGACTCCTCCCCACCAGCGTATTCGGCTAGTACTCTTGTTATCCTAGGCCTCTGGTGCATTATATAAACCGAGGCCAGGCTAGTCGATAGATAGATACATACAATCATACCATAGGCTAGCTTCTAGGGTTTAGCCTCTCCGATCTCATGGTAGATCAACTCTTGTAATACTCATATCATCAAGAATAAATCAAGCAGGACGTAGAGTTTTACCTCCATCAAGAGGGCCCGAACCTGGGTAAAACATCGTGTCCCCTGCCTCCTGTTACCATCGGCCTTAGACACAGTTCGGGACCCCCTACCCGAGATCCGCCGGTTTTGACACCGACAAAGAGGCTTAGTCAACGGGTCTGCAACATTCAGATCCATATGTATCTTGCAAATCTCTATGTCTCCCACCTGGACTTGATCCCGGATGGAGTTGAAGCGTCTCTTGATGTGCTTGGTTCTCTTGTGAAATCTGGATTCCTTTGCCAAGGCAATTGCACCAGTATTGTCACAAAAGATTTTCATTGGACCCAATGCACTAGGTATGACACCTAGATCAGATATGAACTTCTTCATCCAAACTCCTTCATTTGCTCCTTCCGAAGCAGCTATGTACTCCGCTTCACACGTAGATCCCGCCACAACGCTTTCTTTGGAACTGCACCAACTGACAGCTCCACCGTTCAATGTAAACACGTATCCGGTTTGTGATTTAGAATCGTCCGGATCAGTGTCAAAGCTTGGATCGACGTAACCATTTACGACTAGCTCTTTGTCACCTCCATAAACGAGAAACATACCCTTAGTCCTTTTCAGGTATTTCAGGATGTTCTTGACCGCTGTCCAGTGATCCACTCCTAGATTACTTTGGTACCTCCCTACTAAACTTATAGCAAAGCACACATCAGATCTGGTACACAGCATTGCATACATGATAGAGCCTATGGCTGAAGCATAGGGAACGTCTTTCATCTTCTCTCTATCTTCTGCAGTGGTCGGGCATTGAGTCTTACTCAACTTTACACCTTGTAACATAGGCAAGAACCCTTTCTTTGCTTGATCCATTTTGAACTTCTTCAAAACTTTGTCAAGGTATGTGCTTTGTGAAAGTCCAATTAAGCGTCTTGATCTATCTCTATAGATCTTGATGCCCAATATATAAGCAGCTTCATCGAGGTCCTTCGTTGAAAAACTCTTATTCAAATATCCTTTTATGCTATCCAGAAATTCTATATCATTACCAATCAACAATATGTCATCCATATATAATCTTAGAAATGCTACAGAGCTCCCACCCGCTTTCTTGTAAATACAGCCTTCTCCAAAAGTCTGTATAAAACCATATGCTTTGATCACACTATCAAAGCGTTTATTCCAAATTGGAGAGGCTTGCACCAGTCCATAAATGGATCGCTGGAGCTTGCACACTTTGTTAGCTCCCTTTGGATCGACAAAACCTTTCGGTTGCATCATATACAACTCTTCTTCTAGAAATCCATTTAGGAATGCAGTTTTGACATCCATTTGCCAAATTTCATAATTATAAAATGCGGCAATTGCTAACATGATTTGGACAGACTTAAGCATCGCTACGGGTATACCTGGCCATTCCTCGGGCCGGGCCGGGCTTCGGGCCGGGCCAACCAAAGCCCGACGTAAAAAACCCAGGCCCGAGCCCGGCATGGCCCGGCCGTCAGGCCTAAAAATCAGGCCCGAGCCCGGCCCATCATACTAAAAGCCCATCGGACCTCGGGCCATGGGCTGGGCCTCTTCCTTAAATGGCAAAATCGACGGGCCTGGGCCCGGCCCGGCCCGGGTTTCGGGCTCAAAACCTAGGCCCGAGCTCGGCCCATGGACAAGGTCGGGTCAGGTTGGGATTTTTCGGGTCGGGCCGGGCCAGGCTGCCCATGGCCAGGACTAGCTACGGGTGAGAAAGTCTCATCGTAGTCAATCCCTTGAACTTGTCGAAAACCTTTTGCAACAAGCCGAGCTTTATAGACAGTAACATTACCATCAGCGTCAGTCTTCTTCTTGAAGATCCATTTATTCTCAATGGCTTGCCGATCAACGGGCAAGTCAACCAAAGTCCACACTTTGTTCTCATACATGGATCCCATCTCAGATTTCATGGCCTCAAGCCATTTTGCGGAATCTGGGCTCACCATCGCTTCTTCATAGTTCGTAGGTTCATCATGGTCTAGTAACATGACTTCCAGAACAGGATTATCATACCACTATGGTGCGGATCTTACTCTGGTTGATCTACGAGGTTCGGTAGTAATTTGATATGAAGCTTCATGATCATTATCATTAGCTTCCTCACTGATTGGTGTAGGTGTCACAGAAACCGGTTTCTGTGATGAACTACTCTCCAATAAGGGAGAAGGTACAGTTACCTCATCAAGTTCTACTTTCCTCCCACTCACTTCTTTTGAGAGAAACTCCTTCTCTAGAAAGATTCCAAATTTAGCAACAAAAGTCTTGCCTTCGGATCTGTGATAGAAGGTGTACCCAACAGTCTCTTTTGGGTATCCTATGAAGACACATTTCTTCGATTTGGGTTCGAGCTTATCAGGTTGAAGCTTTTTCACATAAGCATCGCAGCCCCGGACTTTAAGAAACGACAACTTTGGTTTCTTGCCAAACCACAGTTCATAAGGCGCCGTCTCAACGGATTTTGATGGTGCCCTATTTAACGTGAATGCAGCCGTCTCTAAAGCATAACCCCAAAATGATAGTGGTAAATCAGTAAGAGACATCATAGATCGCACCATATCTAGTAAAGTACGATTATGACGTTTGGACACACCACTACGTTGTGGTGTTCCGGGTGGCGTGAGTTGCGAAACTATTTCGCATTGTTTCAAATGAAGACCAAACTCGTAACTCAAATATTCTCCTCCATGATCAGATCGTAGAAACTTTATTTTATTGTTACGATGATTTTCAACTTCACTCTGAAATTCTTTGAACTTTTCAAATGTTTCAGACTTATGTTTCATTAAGTAGATATACCCATATATGCTTAAATCCTCTGTGAAGGTGAGAAAATAACGATACCCGCCACGAGCCTCAATATTCATCAGACCACACACATCTGTATGTATGATTTCCAACAAATCTGTTGCTCGCTCCATAGTTCCAGAGAACGGCATTTTAGTCATCTTGCCCATGAGGCACGGTTCGCAAGTACCAAGTGATTCATAATCAAGTGGTTCCAAAAGTCCATCTGTATGGAGTTTCTTCATGCGCTTTACACCGATATGACCTAAACGGCAGTGCCACAAATAAGTTGCACTATCATTATCAACTCTGCATCTTTTGGCTTCAATATTATGAATATGTGTATCACTACTATCGAGATTTAACTAAAATAGACCACTCTTCAAGGGTGCATGACCATAAAAGATATTACTCATATAAATAGAACAATCATTATTCTCTGATTTAAATGAATAGCCGTCTCGCATCAAACAAGATCTAGATATAATGTCCATGCTCAACGCTGACACCAAATAACAATTATTCAGGTCTAAAACTAATCCCGAAGGTAGATGTAGAGGTAGCGTGCCGACCGTGATCACATCGACTTTGGAACCATTTCACACACGCATCATCACCTCGTCCTTAGACAATCTTTGCTTAATCCGTAGCCCCTGTTTCGAGTTGCAAATATTAGCAATAGAACCAGTATCAAATACCCAGGTGCTACTGTGAGCATTAGTAAGGTACACATCAATAACATGTATATCACATATACCTTTGTTCACCTTGCCATCCTTCTTATCCGCCAAATACTTGGGGCAGTTCCGCTTCCAGTGACCAGTCTGCTTGCAGTAGAAGCACTCACTCTCAGGCTTAGGTCCAGACTTGGGTTTCTTCTCTTAAGCAGCAACTTGTTTGCTGTTCTTCTTGAAGTTCCCCTTCTTCTTCCCTTTGCCCTTTTTCTTGAAACTGGTGGTCTTATTGACCATCAACACTTGATGCTCCTTCTTGATTTCTACCTCCACAGCCTTTAGCATCGCGAAGAGCTCAGGAATTGTCTTATTCATCCCTTGCATATTATAGTTCATCATGAAGCTTTTGTAGCTTGGTGGCAGTGATTGAAGAACTCTGTCAATGAGACTATCAACAGGAAGATTAACTCCCAGTTGAGTCAAGTGATTATGATACCCAGACATTTTGAGTATATGTTCACTGACAGAACTATTCTCCTCCATCTTGCAGCTATAGAACTTATTGGAGACTTCATATCTCTCAATCCGGGCATTTGCTTGAAATATTAACTTCAATTCCTGGAACATCTCATATGCTCCATGACGTTCAAAATGTCGTTGAAGTCCCGGTTCTAAGCCGTAAAGCATGGCACACTGAACTATCGAGTAGTCATCAGCTTTACTCTGCCAAACGTTCTTAATGTTGTCAGCAGCATCTGCAGTAGGCCTGGCACCCAGCAGTGCTTCCAGGACGTAATTCTTCTGTGCTGCAATGAGGATAATCCTCAAGTTACGGACATAGTCCGTGTAATTGCTACCATCATCTTTCAACTTTGCTTTCTCAAGGAACGTATTAAAATTCAACGGAACAACATCACGGGCCATTTATCTACAGTCAACATAGACAAGCAAGATACTATCAGATACTAAGTTCATGATAAATTTAAGTTCAATTAATCATATTACTTAAGAACTCCCACTTAGATAGACATCCATCTAATCCTCTAAGTGATCCATATCAACTAAACCATGTCCGATCATCACGTGAGATGGAGTAGTTTCAATGGTGAACATCACTATGTTGATCATATCTACTCTATGATTCATGCTCGACCTTTCGGTCTCTGTGTTCCGAGGCCATATCTGTTATATGCTAGGCTCGTCAAGTTTAACCTGAGTATTCCGCGTGTGCAACTATTTTGCACCCGTTGTATTTGAACGTAGAGCCTATCACACACGATCATCACGTGGTGTCTCAGCACGAAGAACTTTCACAACGGTGCATACTCAGGGAGAACACTTATACCTTGATAATTTAGTGAGAGATCGTCTTATAATGCTACCATCAATCAAAGCAAGATAAGATGCATAAAAGCTAAACATCACATGCAATCAATATAAGTGATATGATATGGCCATCATTATCTTCTGCTTGTGATCTCCATCTCCGAAGCACCGTCATGATCACCATTGTCACCGGCGCGACACCTTGATCTCCATCGTAGCATCGTTGTCGTCTCGCCAATTTATGCTTCTAGGACTATCGCTACCGCTTAGTGATAAATTAAAACATTACAGGGCGATTGCATTGCATACAATAAAGCGACAACCATATGGCTTCTGTCAGTTGCCGATAACTTGGTTACAAAACATGATCATCTCATACAATAAAATATAGCATCATGCCTTGACCATATCACATCACAACATGCCCTGCAAAAACAAGTTAGACATCCTCTACTTTGTTGTTGCAAGTTTTACGTGGCTGCTACGGGCTGAGCAAGAACCGTTCTTACCTACGCATCAAAATCACAATGATAGTTCGTCAAGTTAGTGTTGTTTTAACCTTCTCAAGGACCGTGCGTAGCCACACTTGGTTCAACTAAAGTTGGAGAAACTGACACCCGCCAGCCATCTCTGTGCAAAGCATGTTGGTAGAACCAGTCTCGCGTAAGCGTACGCGTAATGTCGGTCCGGACCGCTTCATCCAACAATGCCGCTGAACCAAAGTATGACATGATGGTAAGCACTATGACTTGTATCGCCCACAACTCACTTGTGTTCTACTCATGCATATGACATCTACGCATAAAACCTAGCTCGGATGCCACTGTTGGGGAACGTAGTAATTTCAAAAAAAAAAAATCCTACGCACACGTGAGATCATGGTGATGCATAGCAACGAGAGGGGAGAGTGTGTCCACGTACCCTCGTAGACCGGAAGCGGAAGCGTTAGCACAACACGGTTGATGTAGTCGTACGTCTTCATGATCCGACCGATTAAGTACCGAACGCACGGCACCTCCGAGTTCTGCACACGTTCAACTCGATGACGTCCCTCGAACTCCGATCCAGCCGAGTGTTGAGGGAGAGTTTCTTCAGCATGACGGCATGGTGACGATGATGATGTTCTACCGATGCAGGGCTTCGCCTAAGCACCGCTACGATATGATCGAGGTGGATTATGGTGGAGGGTGGCACCGCACACGGCTAAGAGATCAAGAGATCAATTGTTGTGTCTATGGGGTTCCCCCTCCTCCGTATATAAAGGGGGAGGAGGAGAGGGCCGGCCAAGGGGGTGGCGCGCCCTAGGAGGGGGAAACCTATTCCAAGTAGGTTTGCCCCTCCCTTTCCTAGTCCAAGAAGGAGGGGGAAGGAAGGAGTGGGAGAGGGGAAAGGCAAGGGGGGCACCGCCCCCCTTTCCTTGTCCTATTCGAACTCAAGGGGAGGGGGCGCGCCTCTTGCCCTGGCCGGCCCCTCTCTCTCTCTCCACTAAGGCCCAACAAGGCCCATTAGCTCCCGGGGGGGTTCCGGCAACCCCCGGTACTCCGATAAATGTCTGAAACCTTCTGGAACCTTTCCGGTGCACAAACATAGTCGTACAATATATCGATCTTTACGTCTTGACCATTTCGAGACTCCTCGTCATGTCCATGATCACATCCGGGACTCCGAACTACTTTCGGTACATCAAAACATATAAACTCATAATATAAACGTCATCTAACTTTAAGCGTGCGGACCCTACGGGTTCGAGAACTATGTAGACATGACCGAGACACGTCTCCGGTCAATAACCAATAGCGGAACCTGGATGCTCATATTGGCTCCTACATATTCTACGAAGATCTTTATCGGTCAAACCGCATAACAACATACGTTGTTCCCTTTGTCATCGGTATGTTACTTGCCCGAGATTGGATCGTCGGTATCTCAATACCTAGTTCAATCTCGTTACCGGCAAGTCTCTTTACTCGTTCTGTAATACATCATCCCGCAACTAACTCACTAGTTGCATTGCTTGCAAGGCTTATAGTGATGTGCATTACCGAGTGGGCCCAGAGATACCTCTCCAACAATCGGAGTGACAAGTCCTAATCTCAAAATACGCCAACCCAACAAGTACCTTCGGAGACACCTGTAGAGCACCTTTATAATCACCCAGTTACGTTGTGACGTTTGGTAGCACACAAAGTGTTCCTCCAGTAAACGGGAGTTGCATAATCTCATAGTCATAGGAACATTTATAAGTCATGAAGAAAGCAATAGCAGAATACTAAACGATCGTGTGCTAAGCTAACGGAATGGGTCAAGTCAATCACATCATTCTCCTAATGATGTGATCATGTTAATCAAATGACAACTCTTTGTCTATGGCTAGGAAACATAACCATCTTTGATCAATGAGCTAGTCAAGTAGAGGCATACTAGTGACAATCTGTTTGTCTATGTATTCACACATGTATCATGTTTCTGGTTAATACAATTCTAGCATGAATAATAAACATTTATCATGATATAAGGAAATAAATAATAACTTTATTATTGCCTCTAGGGCATATTTCCTTCATAAGGGGCACATAAGATATCGTTCATGGCCGGGGTTACTTTCTGGGGAACGTGCTGCAACACCTCCTCAACACCGATGACACCCTCTGATGTGTACTGTGCCTCATAGAACTCACGAACCATGGTGTGTAGCTCGGCTGGGTCATCGGTGTGTACACCCAATGAGTTGTATAATGCCTTTATCATGTTCTTCTTCCTTCTCATGCTTGCCCGCATATGAAAAAACTTAGTGTTTCTGTCTCCTGTTGACAGCCATTCCAATCTTGATCTTTGCCGCCACATAATCTCCTCTCTATGGTACAACTCCACCAACTTTTCATTCATTTTGATCTCTATGTGCGTCGGTCCCGTGCGTGTTGGATTACTTCGCATCCTCTCAAGTGAGGATTTTAGCTCCTTTATCTCCTTCCGGACACTACCGAAGGTGTCTCTGCTCCAAGATGTTATTTGATGGGATATGGAGAGAAGCTTGTCTCTGAAATCTCCTACGCCATAACCCGGGGACACATCATTCCATCTTGACTCGATAGTTCGCCTCCAGTCCTCATGTGACTCCCACATGACCTCATATTTGAAGGCCTTCGCACCTCCCATCTGTTGCGGCTCTTGATCAAAGCTAAGAAGAACTGGGCCATGATCCGAGCTAGCTGATGTAAGGTGTTTCAAGGTCGCTGTAGGGAACATGTCCATCCAACCAGTGGACGCCAGAGCCCTGTCCAGTCGCACCCTGGCATAAGAACCCCCGGCCACCTTCTTCTCAAAAGTCCAGAATCTTCCCTGATACCCAATGTCCATCAACATGCAAACATCCACAGCATCCCGGAAAGCTTGGATTTGTGCATTGCTTCTATTAGCTACGCCCTGGTGTTCTTCCTGACGTAGCACCTCATTGAAATCACCCACACAGACCCAAGGCAATTTATTCAAAGCTGCCAAGTTTTTCATTAGATCCCAGGTTTGGTGCCTCAGACTAGTTTTGGCCTCCCCATAAAAGCATGTCAATCGCCATGGGTCCTGCCCCGCCCCCTGTATTCTCACATCAATGTGATAAATAGAGTCGCCCAAAATCTCAACATCAATTGTTTTATTCCAAAACATTTCAATTCCACCACTTCTACCCTGACTATTTATTGCATAGGAGTTATCATACCCCAGAGTGCTAGCAAAAGCTTCTACACGTACACCACTGATTTGTGTCTCAACAATACATAGTACAGTAGGGGCAAACTTCAACGCGAAATCGCGAAGTTCACAAACTGCCGCGGGTTTGCCCGCGCCGCGGCAGTTCCAGCAGAAGACACTCATTGGTTCCGGCAGAAGACACTCATTTGTGTCTCGACAATACATACTACGTAGGAGCGCTCGTTAACTAGTTGGTTCCTGCAGTAATTACGCTGAAAAGCCAACTGTTTGGGCCTCAACTGTTAGGCCGCGGCTTGAAGAGATGGGCCGCAGCTCCTACTCAAATTAGAGATATTTCGCGGGAGCGTCTACGCCTCTGAGTGAGACGGGTCGTTTACGTCGGCTGTTCCATCGTTACATACGTTTGATTCATTCTCTTTTTTGCTATTTTCTTTTTGAAAAACACACATATATACATACGTATTTCGAAAGTTAGTCTACTTAAATTTATAAAAATCAGTGAGCATTAAAAATGTTCATGTAATGTAAAAAACTCATCACGTAAATTGTAAAAGCTGTTCGTATCATCAAAACATTGTTCATCACATTTACAAAATGGTCGCACGTTTCAGATATATGTTTGCAACATTTCTAAAAGAAATGTTTGCGTAACTTTGGAAAACATTCTGTACCATATGGAGAAAAAGTTCAAGGCATTTCAAGAAATGTTCCCATCGCTTGTAAGATGTTTCACGCGTTTTGAAAACTATTCATGTTATTAATTAAAAATGCTTGCCGTGTATTTCCAAAACAACCAGCGTGCATTTGAAAAATGTTCAACAATTAAAAATGGTTCGCACATTTTTGAAAAATGCTCATGAAATTTAAAATTTTGCTCAATATATTTTGTAAAAATGTTCACCGTGTATCTGTTAAATGTTCAACATGTATTCCAAATACTGTTCAGCATGTATTGAAAGATGCTCTACGTGTATCTAAAAACTGTTCAACTTATATATAAAAATGTCTAATGTGCATGTGACAAATTTTCAACATGTATCTAAAAATGTTTAGCTTGTATTAAAAATGCCATGTATTTGAAAAAGCTACTTCCTGTGTCTCGAAGTATAAGATGTTTTTTAGGCTCCAGTAGCGTGCAAAAACATCACATATTTTGAGGCGGAGGTAGTAAGAAAAAACAAAACCAGAAAAAACTGGAAAAAGAAAGGAAAGACAACCAGCGAAACCACACAGCTGATAAAATCTCTACTTACTTAAAAGGAATGTAAGGTTCTCATTTCACCTTTCTTTTCATCACCCCTTGGTCCAACCTTCCTTGCATGATACTAAATCAACCTAATTTACTCACCTTCTGAACCAACTCCACTTTTATTTACTTACCAAACTTCGGATCAAAATATAAGGTAATTCATGGGCAGAATTTGATGATCATGTATTTACACAATTGCATTATTATAGACAGTTAAATCATAAGCCGACGTATAGAACATTTATATCCCGTTGCAACGTACAGGCATTGTTCTAGTAAGAAAAAACTTGAAGAAACCCGACCAAGAAAACACACAAAAGGAAAAAAAAATGTGCGCAAGGTACAGAACCGATCTCTACCTGTCTATAGAACCTTCCGAGTACCGCTCTATTGGGCCGGTCCAGTTAGACTATCACACAGCGGGCGCCAAAGGCGAGACAAAGGTACATCTTGCAGTACGCGAGATTATATCATTTGCTGCATTTTGCTCCTTCTTTCTTAAATAATAACACGGCTAAAACAGAGCTCCCCGATGAAAGAAGGGGCTTCAAATATGACGTGAATTCTAAAAAATGCTCGTTCCATGAAGAGATGAGGTTAGAATAACGGATTTCATTCGAGCGGTGACCCGATACTAAAACGCTAACTAACCCAGAAGATGAGGGGAGCAATCTGACGTGAATTCGAATTCGTATCGATTTTTTAGATAGATTGCCAAGTCCTTGATATGTAGGCATGAATTCAACCTGTGTTGTGAGGACAAGCAAACAAATGAAGAGAAAATCATTGCTTGTAGTAGTAGTATACAACAGAGGACACGTACGGCAGCATGAGTCTATGACGCCACGTTGCCGTGGCCACAGCAGACCAATCCCACTCCCACGCTCCCTGCCTGGTGGGCCTGCTGCTACCCGGCCGCTAGGAGGGAGGATGAAGAACCAAACAGGGAGAGGGAGCTCTGAAACCCATGATGATGAAGCTGTGCTGCAAGAGCACGAGGTTTTCAACACTCCTGTGCGGCGCGTGATGATTGACTGACGATGGGTACTGGTAGCTCTACACCCACGCACCCAAGCACGCACACGCAAGCAACGGGCGGAGGCACAAGAACCAGAGAGACATGCAGTGCAGCAATTGTAACAATCAATGTCCAAGTTCAGGTTCAGGTTCAGGCAGCCCATGCCGCCATCCCATCCACGGCCATGCTCCTACTAAAACCACAGGGCTACTGCCGGCCACACTTCCACGTAGCTATCTTTCGTCTCCTAGTTTTCCTTGAGAATCCTTCGGCGGATGAATTCAGACTCTTCGCTCCATTTGTGCGGAGAAACAGAAACCTCTAGGGCGGGCAGCAGCTCCTGCTCTGATCACTTCACCGGAGTTTTTTTTTGGGGGATACTTCCTTTGTTTCAAAATAAGTGTCTCAACTTTATACTAACGTTACTAAAGTTATACTAACTTTAAGATACTTATTTTGGGACGGCGGGAGTACTAATCAGGAAACGTTCTCTGCTCACTGTTTTCAAGTTACAGAGTGGTACTCTATAATGCAAAACCTGTGCTGGGCAATGGTGATCGCTAGCTCCTGGTTGAGTCGTGTTAATGCTCTGTCCCTCCCTGTCCCTGGTACCTATAATTGGTACTCCACTGGAGCGTTGCCCGACCTGCAGGAAAGGAAGAAAACTCCAGTAGGCTTATCCATCCACTGCTCGTCTGAAACTGGTGTTTAACACACACACACCCATGCATGTACCTCCCTCCCTCCTCCTGTCAGAAATTCAGAACAGGATCCCAGGCCTTTCTTGAATGCAGCACAGTGAGTGAAAACACACAAGCTGAGCCCTGATTGATTAATGTTGTGAAGAAAACACATGGCCTCCTTATCTTTGCGTGATGGAACTCAATTTCCATTTTCTGTGACACGACAGCAGCCAGTGTCCTGGCTAGCTAGTTTCTTCAGATTTCTCCTGTAGTGCACACCGGGCCGCGGCCACAGTGCCACAGTGAAGCCGTGGTTCTCAAGCGCTGCTGTAGCTGCAGTACAATGAAGCAGGCCCGGGCCCTTAGAACGCTGTCCAGATTTTATTTATTTAAAAATGACAGTAACATTATTCCAAAAAAAAAATGGAGTCAAGTTTTGTCTGGCACCACACCTTTGGGTGCAAGTTGGAGCCGATGATCGGCTGCTGCACCGCCAACCAGGAGACACAGCACAACTGCTTGCCTCCGGTACAGCGAAGCTCGCCAATTTTTCGACTGAAGAAATCAAACGGGAGACGAGCAGGCGGATCCAGGCAGGCAGGCACAGCAGTATCTTGTCCTGATAATGGAGGTGCCGTCATGTCAGCAACAACTCAGCAGTACAGTGCAGTGCTTCATCTACTGCCCAATCTACTGCTTTCAACAGGAACTCTGGCTAAGCGTACGTGCTAAGCTGCTCATGCTCATGGAGTGATCAGCAGTAGCAACACTGTGTTGAGCCACAGCTGTACAACTAGCTTAAACAAAGCCTGTGGCGCTCACTAATTAGTAATTACCACTTACTAGCAGCACCGACTGATGATCGATTAGCAGTGCCTGCGCACGCACGCACGTAGTAGTGCAGTAATAAGTAGACGGGAGTCCAAAAAGCGGGAGCGAGGGAGCAGCCCCGGCTGGGCCGCGCCTGACCCGGAGCTAGAGTATAAACAAAGGCGTCTCCTCCAACATCATGCATCTTTGAGCAAAAAAAAAAAATGTTTGGGAAAGTGGTGAAATCCTCCAAGCCAAACCATTGGTTTTCAGAGGTGGCCGGCCGGGCCCTAGAAAAGAAACTGCGCGCGATGCGTCTCTCGACTGGACCAGCTGCCTGCTGCGTCTCTCAAGATCAACAAATGTTTTTTTTTAAACAAGACAAAAGACTTGCCATTTTTATTGAATAAGAAGAGGTTTCAGAACAGATATCGTCAAGCGCCTGCAGTGGCCCAACTAGAAACTTCCTCTTTGATGCGTCGCATAACTGTCGCCACCGGCACCGCTTTGCTCCTCAAGACACGAGCATTCCTTTCGTTCCAAATCTCCCATCCCACAAGTAGAACAGGGAAGACAGGGCCTTCGTCGGGAGTGTGTTATTAGAAAGGACCGCATCCCACCAAGATTTCACCGAATCGAACAGGAGCCACGGGGCCGTGGGGATAACACGCCCAAGCCATGAGAAGACCGCGTTCCAAATCCAGACAGAGAAACGACACTTGAAGATTAGGTGTGCTGCTGATTCTTGCACCTGACTGCAAAGTGGGCATTTGTCATAATTTGGCCATCCTCTTCTCTGAAACCTATCAGCCGTCCAAACTCTGTTTTGCATAACAAGCCAGGCGAAAAAATTGCATTTAGGGGAACCCACACCTTCCAGACCGTAGCAGCCAAACTTGAGAGCGGGAGGTCATGAAACTGCGCCAAGTAAGCGGACTTTGCAGAGTACTGCCCATCATTGATTGACTTCCACACTATAGAGTCCTGGACACCTGGCTGAATGGCCACACTCGCTAGCCTCTCCCAAAGGGCCAAGAATTGTTGAAGGTGTTACGGTCGCCACGACCTTAAGAATCATACAGAGACGAACAGAGGGAGGTCGCTCTAAAACCCAAGATGCCAATGATGAAGCAGTGGCATCCCCTCTGGCCTCTGCTCTGCTGCTGCAACCATCAAATTTTCCAACACACTTTCCCCACGCACGCACGCGCAAGCAGCAGCAGCAGCGGAGGCACAATCAGAGATGCAGTGCAGCAATGGTGACGTGCCAATCAATGGCCGTACTTGCACCTGCTTGTCCAGGTTCAGGCATGCTTCCCCTCGCGCCGCCCCCGCCCTGGGCGACTCGGGGGCCTCCAACCCTAGGCACCGCCGCCGCCCTCTCCTTCTCCCCTCCTCACGCCGCCACCGGGTGACGCCGCCGGGTGAAACCCGCGTGGCAGACGGCGGCGGCGGGGGGACTACCTCTCCCGCCTCCCCTTCTTTCGCGGGCGGCGGATCTAGGCGGCAGGCGGCGGTGTCCTGCGGCGGCAGGCCTCTGCGAGCGGTGGCGGGGCACGGGGCACGCGGCGGCGAGCCTCGGCAGGCGGTGGCGGCTGTGCGCGGGGCTGACTCCGGGGCGGCGGCGCGGGCTTGGATCCATCGCGGATCTGACCTGTGGGCGCGGCCTCGGCCTCCCCTGCTCGGCCGACGGGTCTCGGTGGGGGGGAGGGGGGCTTCCCCGTGCTGAGATCTGCCATGCGGGATCATCCAGATCCCGGCAAGGACGGCGGCGACCCGTGCACGAGAGATGGAGGTCTTCGATCAGATCTGGGTGAAAACCTGCTATTGGCTATTGCCAAGGCCGGCGATGGCGACGCTGTCTGCGTCGTTCCCTTCCTGAAGGCATCGTCGTGGAGATGTTCAAGGCCACTCTCTGCTATCTCCGGGGTAAACCCTAGATCAGTAGATCGGATGACGGTGGCTCTCTGGTGTCGTTTTCCCCCATGGGGGCGTCATTCTTGGAGGTGCACACGGGCTCGAGGGACTAGAGGACGGCGACTCTGGTGGAGCGGTGCTTCATCTTTCCCATTGAAGGTGGCGGATCTCGGCGGCGTGGTGTTGTTGAGACTCGGCGTCTGATGTGCGGAGATGGACTCGCGCAGGAGGAGGTTGCTGTCTGGCGTCATGGTGACGTCGATGGCTGAGTGGCCAGACAAGGTAGAAGGCTCAATATGACTTGAAGACGGACTTGTGGAAGATGGCGGCGACGACACACGAGTGTGTCTGACCGCATTGTGTCCCAGACCCGGTATGTGGCTCGGCTGGGGCTTCCGAATATGTTTCGGCTTCCGACTTTTGATGTTAGGCTTAGGTGAGTGGTTTGGGTAGTGGGCCAGCTAGCACCCCTTCATCATTTTGGATAGGAGTAGCGGCATGTGTTGCCAAGACGATGGATTCAGGCACATTGTTGTAATACATTGTAAGGTCCTCGAGAATAATCAATAAAGTGGCCGTATGTGTTAGAATAAATCCGAGGTCACCATTGATCTACCGAGGATCAAGCAATCACACGAGCACGACACCAAGATTTGTTAACGAGGTTCACCATCATGGCTACATCCCCGGGGCCTGACTACGGGCGCTCCTCCCCATGACACCGTCACAATACCGTACCCTGGCCGCCCGGGCGCCGGCACACGCCGCCGGCTCCCCCCGCGTGCCCGTGCTTTTATGTTGGCATAGGTTACATCGTGTGTCTACCCCCGATATATATGAGAGGCCTAGGATACAGGTGTCCTATTAGGACACAACTCCTACCCTGTCTACACACAGTCCAAAACCAAGTCCAACTGTAACCTACCTTGTACAATAATATTTGACACAATTCTAACAAACTCCACCTTGGCGAATATTCCCCACCATCTTGGATTCATCCATGCGTCGAACCTCCATGTACATTGGACTTGAGATACGCCATGAGCACCGCTGCTACTCCCAGACTCCATGTGACTCCACCTGCAACTGTAGTCCCTTCTCGTCTTCTTCACAGTCAACACTCGAGCAAAAATTAAGTTCCTTGTTACTCTACTTTGTGCTCCCAACTTCCGGAGTTTCCGTTCAACGCCATCACACACCGATAACTGTTTGCGTGAAAGTGAACAACTCACATATTGGATGCCACATATAAGAGTTACCTGAACTCAACATCACCGCTCTTTCATGACCGTCTAGCTGAAATTTGAAGGAATTTCACCGTCGCCCTGTGTCACCCTGAGTCAAATTCACAGTGGTCTCATCTTTTTCCCCGGATAGTCTGTGACATGTCCCATAGCTATAGCACTCCGCCTCTTTCTGTATTTGTCATCCGCACTTTGCCATGTGCACTGAACACCACAGAATATGCAGCCATGTACTCTCTCAGCTTTTGACAATTTCAGACCCTCCGCCACTTTCTCAGATTCTCCATGGTCAACTCCTGTCCATCTTTCGGCACCGATAGACCCAGTCACCAACTTGAATCCGGTACTCATCAACACTGCTTCAGCACCCCTGCACACTTTGTCTGACCACATGTCTCACCAGTAGTGCCTTGGCCTGTCGCTTGTCCCGTGCTTACCGCACGCCTCGCCGCTATCACCGCGTCGAGCCTCTGCTGTCCTGGTCGAGTCTCCCGGGTAGCTAGCCCCCACTGTCTCAACTCCCACTGCAGAGAATCATCGATCATCACCGACCGATGCCGAGTATCACGCCTCCATCAGACCACTGGTACCCAGTCCGATCCACGTGTCTCTCGCTATCCCGCTGAAATAGGCTTCGACTCTCCATGCATTTACGCCGTAGCCCCTCCATCAGCTCAGAGTGAAGTCGTCCATCAGACTCCAGCTCCACCTTCAACATGACTCCATGGTGGTTGTACATGCCACCCCCGCGCCCTGTTGACTTCAAGCTCTTATGTGTACACTGCCTTTAATCAACCCTGCGTCATAGTCCGTTGAAGCCGCACAAGCCCTCAGACCTGCACCACGTGTTTCCACGCCCCAGAAGTCGGCCACCATCAGCATCACGCTCCTGTGTCGTCGTCGCTGAAATCACCGCCGTCTTCTGCTTTGACCGACATCCCCGCCGATCCGTCAGACAGTCCAGTCCGACCCAGCCGAAAATATCCGACCGCAACCATGCTCCACCCTGCATCGTCTCCGCCCGCACATCTCTATGCATTGCTTGACGCCCTGTGTTTGCATGATCCCTACCACGGCATGCTCCAGACTCCTCCAAGCCTTATACGCACGCCGCCGTCCGCCGCAAATGGTCCATCTTTATTGACTTGGCATCCCGCTACACCATCAAGCATCTCGTTGCTTCAGCAAATTATTCACCCACAAATGCCATTACCAAAGTTCTCTGTTTTCCCCCAACTTCATGGTCACATGATGTGAAAAAACCACGTCCTGATGCAACACTTGATTACACGTAGCTGATCAAACCAGTCAATCTCCATCTGGACGTGCGACTCCGCGTCTTTATCAATTGCAGCATACAACCGCTATCATCCCGAACATGATCTGTACGTGTACCAAGCAAAGATAGCCCATCGGAGAATCTCTACTCCTAATGTCTCAGTTGGTAGGTCGCGTTCCGGGTTTTATTTTCGTCCCACCTAACCGGGTCTATTTTGGTACTTCTTTGGTACTACTTCCCACCTCCCTCCCAACCGCGGAAAACCAAAAAAAAACCCCGCGATGGAGTCCCGCACCCGCACAACCTCCCATTCTTATCATCTGAGATGAACGCAAAAAAAGCTGAAAAACCGCTAGCCACAGACCGTCGAAGATTAACCAGCGAAAAAAATGGCATTGGTCTCGAACGAGTACTCGTGCCCTCGAGCGAGGTCTCGTGTGGATCTTGCGAGTGCCCTCCTTCGCCCGCCGCCGCCCATCGGTCCTTCCCCGCCATCCCTCCATTGCTCCGGCGCTGGTCCGCGGCACAACTCCCCGCTGATCGCTTCGAGGATCCGCCGCGGATCAAAACCGCCGGTATCCATTGCGCCGGCGCGGATCCCCTTCTGGACCTGACGCTGGACAGGTCCAGGACGTGGCGCCAGCTTCAACGGCGTACAAGATCCGCCCTCCAGGTATCACATATCTGAAATTTACATCCAGATCTGGAACTTACATCCATACACAAAGACAATGGTATGAACCTACATACACAAAGATCTGGAACTTATTTACATCCAGATCTCGAACTCACATCCATACACAAAGACAATGGTATGAACCTACATTCACAAAGATCTGGAACTTACATGATTTCATATACACAGTCATCACATACACACTCCCAGCACATACACACAGACATATCTGGAATTTACATCCATACACAAATACAATGGTATGAACCTACATACCAGATGTGAAATTTACATGATTTCATATACACAGCCATCACATACACACTGCCAGCACATGCACACAGAATAGATGCAAGCCGTAGATACACAAAGACAATGTTATGAAACTCACAATATACAAATCAATAACATAACGACAGCCAAAACCAGTGAACAACTATAAACCGTAGAACTTAGGGAACCACAGCCAAAAAAAATGTGACTGCGTGTGAAAATAAAAGAAATATTTCTTTGCAGGTAGGACGTGCCAGAGTTCTTCAAAACATTTGATGCAGAACATTTAGTGCAAAGGAGAATGATATATATTTCACTCTCAAAAATATAACCAAAGGTTATCCCAGAATCAAAAGTTCCCACTTGTTGTGGGGTCCTGGGAAAGGGAATTATTAGGTTCTTACCCAACATTTCCCTTGTTTGATTTTTTAATTGGAGATACTGTCATTCTCTTGAGAAACAAGCCCAATAATAAGGGTTTGGTTCTAAAAGTAATCCTGGACCTCCAGGACACAGATGGAGATAATTTGTTTGTTAATGATAGCTCAACGAGAAATTAAAAAATGATAATCAAATTAACGGTATAAATACGAACCTAGCGTTCCGTATCATGTGCTCTGGTACGGGTCCCAAAACCCTCTCCATCATTGCTATGTGTTCCAGGTTCTCATGTGTCTGAAACAATGTCTCCCCCTATAAACTTTAGGGTTAGGACCATATGTCAAGGTAAAAGAGGAAAGACAGGCATCACAAGCAATCTAACCGAGCATAGCTCAACGAGGATGCAACCAACACTCCAAATATCACATGGCAAACTCCAGCCTAAGCATGCCAAAGGAATATTCTGTAACATCAGAACTTAGGATTCCACTCTTGGAGTAGAAACATCAGCCACTGCTACAGCAGTTGGTCTAACACCAAGGAAAAAGGAGAAAAGATGAGTTCTTATTCAACAAAGAAAGAACAGAGTTCAGTATAATCAATATTTATCGGTAGTTCAGCCGGGTAGAATAAGAGGATCATTGTGCAGGTTTCAGCTTGACATGTATAAAACGCACTGTACAATTTAGACCAATAAATACCCAACTGTAGTAACCACTAACGGGCACTCTACATGTGCCTTTTGCTGAATGTGTTCTATGTTTAGATTAAAGTTCAAGATCTGCTTAAAGTTCAAGATAGAATAAAGTCGAGGAACTCAATGATTGACTGTTGATGCTTTGAATTAAAGTACCTTCTTATTCATGCCTTCAAGTTTGCCATATCTCTTGCGTTCATGTTGCATCCATTATATCCATCTGATCATCTCCCAGGCCTCAAAAACACCAGAGCCAGCGGTCATTTCATTTGCGAATGGGTAATGCAAGAAGCAAAGCCGGTGAACATGAACAAGAAGACGTCATAGCTACAGGTGGTGTTCACTGTACTATGAATACTTGCTTTTCTGCTAATTACGCTTCTTGCATAATGTGTTGCAGATCAGACGAGCGTAAAACATGCTGAAGAATACAACGCAAACTTGATACCCGTTGATGAACAAGTAGATGCTATTCGCGCGATTGAACCAGGTATATAAACTGTGAAAATACTGTTATGTGATGCCTGACGTGCAATTCTAACAATGACTTGTACCATGCTTAATGTCTTGCAGCACCTACGAGCGTGACAAAAATGAAAGATGGTAATCCAAACATCATATCCATAGCTGCAGATGTTGATCCTTTTTACACGACGGAGACAGGTACATGATTGATTGCGTGCATACCAGACAAATATTGAAGTTCTATTCATGCTTACTATACTCTACAGAAGGACCGGAAAGGGTAAGGCCTGGGTACCATGATGATGGTCAAACATTAACACCTACGGCTAGCCTAACACTCCATCATGCCATTCATAACATGCAGCTACGAGATAATTCTCAAGGTATCCATAGGCATGATATCCACCTTCCCAACCGTCGTTTTATTTGTTTTCTTATTTGTATTTATACATGCAGACCACACTGCTTCCGAACATCATGAAACTCTATCATTAAATAATGAATGCAAAAAATACGCGGATAATGCAAGGGCGGAGTACAATGCAAGGAAACGTGCAGCTTATCGGATTAAACGAAATGAGGATATTGTCAGCTTACAAAATGAGAATCAGCTGGTAGTTGCAAAATCTGGTAAGCTTGATGGACACTCTTAGTTTGATGTGCATACGTATGTTGCGTAGTAGGTAATATTGTGCTTATATCCCGAGTAACAGAATATATGATGCACAATAATTTGCCATTTATTAGATCATAGGGATCTTATCAACGCTCGTAGGCGGGCTGCTTATCGCAACAAGTTGTCAGATGTTTTGGGTAACCAACAAGTCATTGGGAAGTCTGCCCGTCGCCAGTCTCTATGTGATATCACAAATGTTCTCGAAGATAGGGAGAGAACTAAACCTAATGTCCAAGATGAAAATGCACTTTCCCTTCAATCATCAGGTAGGCTTAAAGAGTATTATCCATGATATTCGGTATGTCAAAACCATTTAGCTGACATGTGTTTGGACAACTTTTGTTCACCAGACAACCCAGCTAACTCTAACTATACAGCATTCTCGCATGATGCGTCAACGTTTTCTATTACAACTACGGGCCTTTCTGGTCTCGTTAATGGGAATGAAAGTCAAGGTGATCATATTTTGAGTACTCATTGAATAAATTGCTCACATTTTTCTGTTATATTCTCTAATATTTGTGTTTCCCCCTAATGACATCAGATGCAGTAGCAAACCAGTATTACACCCAAGAAAAAGAGGATAGAACGGAGGCAGAACGCAAGAGAGACCATAGAAACGCACTGAGAATGGCCTCCTATCGGCGGAAAAAGCTACCTAATGTCCTAGATGAAATTGCAAAGACCCTTGTGTTAACAGGTATGGTTCAAAATGTTTTTAACATTATAGTTGGTATCGTCTTAACCAATTAGCATAATTTTGTTTGGTCAAATCTGGTTCACCAGACAACCCAACCAGCTCGGAGTCATTTCCAAGTTCAAATACGGTGTCATCTGGAATCATCTGTGACACCGAGCATCAAGGTGATCATAATGTTCCTAATCATCCACCAATTTCGTGGGCGTATCTGTTTTATTCTCTAATATTCGGGAATGTAATCTTGTAAGACACCCAAGAAGCAGAGCATAAAACGGAAGAAGAACGCAAGAGAGACCATAGAAACGCCCTGAGGAGGGCTTCCTATCGGCGGAAGAAACAATCTACCGTACAAGTTGAACATGCACACAACCTGCATTTATCAGGTATGCTAATAATGATTTAGTCATTATGTTAAGACCGAATTTTATCAATAAGCAATAATATGTCTGGACAACTTTTGTATGCAAGGCAACCACACTAGCTCTAACTATACATCATTCTCGAATGATGCGTCGGCATTTCCTGATTCAACGAAGGTCTCGACTGGGATCGTTAATGACATAGAGCTACAAGGTATTGTAATTTTGTTCTACTATAACAGAAATTGCTTCCATCTTAGTTCCATGATTTTTTATTTTCGGTAATGTTTGTAATGGCTCCAGACGGGATCTTGAATGACATACAAGAAACAAATGAAAGAACTGAAGAAGAACGCAAGAGAGACCATAGAAACGCCCTAAGGCGAGCTGCTTATTGGAGGAACAAGGATAAGCGTATCCAGGATCAAAACAAACATGCATCTGCTACTTCAGGTATGCGCGTACGTTTAATATCCGTTTCTACGGCAGTCCCTGCTATTCTATATGTGACTCCTCCAAATCCGATAAATCAGAATTAACTAAATAAGAATTGAACTTATTTTTGATCCAGACGACCAAAATAGCCCTAGCGTTACAGAATTAACGAAAGAGGGAGCAACATGTCCCCCTTCAACTTTACACGCGTCTGTCATTCAGGACACTGTTCTAGCTAGGAGGCAGACTGACAATGAGCGGAAACGTAATTTAACAAATGATCAAAGGGAGGCGAAAAACGCAAGGAGCAGAGCATGCCATCAGAAGAGAAGTGACGAATTAATGTTCGAGGTCAAAGAAATAATGAACGAAAAAAGACGCGAGAGGAGCGTGCAACGCCGCAAAAGCATGTCGGCGAATGAGAAGGGGGAGTCAAGTGCACAGAGGAAGGCCAATTATGACCGAAGGAAAAAAACACCGTGCAAAGAATGCATCGCAATCCCCCTTACAGACCTAGCAAACTCAGACTCCGAATGTCTCACATGCCCAAGCCGCGCATCACCCGTCTCCCAGGCCGCAGAAGATGATTCATCTGATGACGATCCGGGGACGAATATGCCGACATACTCTGCCGGTGCCACTGGTAAGAATTTGCAAATGTCAGTTTCTTAAGCTCATTCTCAGCATGTCGTTCTAACATGATTGTGTCCGTTGTCACTATCTATATGACGACAATGCAGAGGACATCGATGTTTTCCAAAGCGGCACCATGCGTCATGAGCAGGAAGCACATGAATTGATTGATGAGGAGTACTACATGTTTTGCAACGAAGGTATTGCAAACCCTGCACTATTGACACTTTGGAGCTCTACTGTTGTCTCATTTATTTGTTGTTAGTGAATTGTACGTGATTTTGCAACAAATCCCCGTAGGGTCCGATAATGACATATTGGATGATGATGAGGAAGCGAGCAAGTCTACCGATAAACTTAGCGAGATTGATCCATTTCACACTGTCTACTCAAACATTCCAGACAGCACTCATGTCCTAAAACTCGATGAAAATTGCAAACACTGTATGGCCAGGAAGTTTGAATCTGAGACTGACGGCTTCTGCTGTCGCAATGGCCAGATCCAGCTTAAGCAACAGGAACCAATCCCAGAGCTAAAGAGGCTATGGTCCAGCATGGATGCAGATTCGAGACATTTTCGGGAGAACATACGGTTCTTCAATGGGCATTTCGCCTTCACCACCCTTGGCGTCAGCCTTGATGAAAACTACACAAACATGAGGTCTGGGGTGTACACATTCCGAGCTCACGGCACCATCTACCACAATGTCCATTCGTTCGGTCCTAGCTCGCGTCCAGAACATCTGCAGTTGTACTTCTATGACGACGACCCTAACCTAGATCATCGTAAGGCGGCCACCAAGCAATTAGACCAAGATGTCGTGAAGAGGTTAGTAGACATACTCAAACAAAACCCATACTCCCAGCAATTTAGGAGTTTGGGTGCACACAAAGACAACCTCGATGATTATAGGATAGACCTAAACACCGATAAGAGGCTGGACCAAAGAAGGTATAATAGACCGGTGTCCTCTGAGGTCGCTGCAATTTGGGTTGAGGGCACTGACCTAGCAAAAAGGTTTGACCGCAAGATAACACTCTGTGGTAACAACGACGAAAGGCATAGTATTCGTGTGACCTCAGGGGCATACGACCCGTTGTCTTATCCATTATTCTATCCAATGGGGGAGATAGGTTGGCATCCGAAGCTACCCAAACGTAATGTTGATTGGGATGTTGTCCAAAATCCTCGTTTGTCTCATGATGATGAGGATGATGCAGGTATGTCATTTTGTGTCCCACTTTGTTAAAAATATCTTGTTGTGTTTAAAGATAATGGTCACGCGATCTAAATCAAACGTGTGCAGAGGGGAATAGCAGGTTATGCGTCTCCGTTAGAGACTACTACTGTTACATGCTGCAAACAAGGCCTGCAATCTTCAATCCAATTCTCTGTGGAGCACGCCTACTGCAGCAATGGGCGGTTGACATGTACATTAAGATTGAGAGCTGTCGGTTGAGGTGGTATAGGAAGAACCAGACGCAGATCCGTGCCGATCTGTATAAAGGAGTTGTTGATGCAATAACATCCGGGGAGACCCGAGCAAGCGCTGTTGGGAAGAGAATAGTTCTCCCTGGAACTTACCCTGGTGGCGACCGCGACATGAAGAAGAGACATATGGATGCCATGGCAATTGTCCATACATACGGGAAGCTTGACATCTTCTTGACCATGACTTGCAACCCTAAATGGGAAGAGATAACAAATGAGTTGCTTCCCGGACAGACGGCGCAAGACCGACCTGATATTGTGGCTCGCGTGTTCTATGGCAAACTAGAGGCTATGAAAGATTTGTTGCTCAAGAAGATGATCCTGGGTGTTGTTGTTGCTTATGTTTACGTAGTCGAGTTCCAGAAGAGAGGCCTCCCCCACGCACATTTTTTGTTGATCATGGATTCAAATTATAAGCTTCTTGTCCCAGAGCAGTATGACCGACTCATTTCTGCAGAGCTCCCAGACAAGCAGAAGTATCCGGAATTGTATGCAATGGTGATAAAACATATGATGCACGGACCATGCGGTGCTCTCAACCCGAAGAATCTTTGCATGCAAGATAATGAATGCAAGTGCAGATACCCGCGGCCGTTCAATGAAAACACGATACAAGGCAAGGACTCATACCCAGTTTATCGTCGTAGAGACGATGGTAGACGCGCTAAGGTTCGAGGGAAAATGTTGGACAACCGATGGGTTGTGCCATATAACCCTTACCTTCTGCGGATGTTTAATTGCCACATCAACGTCGAGGTCTGCTCTAGCATAAAGGCTGTAAAATACATTTATAAGGGCCATGATAAGGCTTCTTTCAGCATTGACCAGCCAGACGCTGATGGTAACATTGATGAGATCAAGAGATACGTTGACGCAAGATGGGTCACCCCTCCGGAGGCTATGTGGAGGATATTTGGTTTCCCACTGTGTGCCAATTACCCGCCTGTCTTGCAGTTGCCTCTTCATCTCCCGAATATGCACAGGGTTGCATTCAATGCACAGGCTGACTTGAAGAATGTTGTATCCTCCGAGAATGCTTCAAAATCCATGTTAACGGAATATTTCAAGGCAAACGAAAAACACCCTTGGGCAAGGCATATATTGTACAAGGATTTCCCCGGAAGTTTCACGTGGGAGAAGAAGAAGTTCTGGAAGAAGCGGGTGGAGCGTTTTCAGATAGGTCGTATCGTGTCTGCCAATCCTGCCGAGGGGGAGCGATACTACCTTCGTGTGTTGTTGAACCATGTTACGTGGAAAACATCATTTGAGGACTTGCTCACCGTCAACGGCGTTGTATGTGGGAGCTTTAGAGAGGCCGGTGAAAGGTTGGGACTCATCGAGGCAGATAACACGCTCGACGACTGTCTTACTGAGGCGGAGCAGTGGGCTATGCCATGTTCTCTTAGGAGGCTCTTTGCAACAATATTGGTGCACTGCGAGCCAGGCGACGTGCGCGGTTTATGGGATAGACACCTCGAGCCTATGTCCGATGACTTCCGTCGGACACGCACGTCCCCGAACGAGGTGGAGCAGATGGTGTTGCTTGACATTAGGGGTATGTTGCAGTCTATGGGTAAAGACATTATTGATTTCGCTCTTCCAACGATCGATGATGCATTTGACCCAACCAAGGGCGAGGCCAGAGAGATCATCGAGGAATCAACTGTTGAGTTTGACGAAAGTGACACTAAATTGTCATCTTCCCTGAATTTTGAGCAAAGGGCTGCATACGACGAAATACTAGCGTCTGTTGAACATGGTGATGGGGGTATATTCTTTGTTGATGGTCCTGGAGGTACGGGGAAGACCTTCCTCTACAGGGCGATGCTCGCCAAGGTGAGGCGCGAGGGCAAGATTGCTATCGCTATCGCGACGTCGGGTGTCGTTGCTTCTATCATGCCTGGCGGCAGGACTGCCCACTCAAGGTTCAAAATCCCACTGAGTTGCGATGATGGAGCGTCGTGCAACTTCACCAAGCAGAGTGGGACCGCCAAGCTGCTAAGGGTGGCCTCATTGATACTATGGGACAAGGCCAGCATGACTAAGCGACAAGCGGTTGAGGCATTAGACAATAGCATGCGCGACATCATGGGAATACGCGACCGACCCTTTGGAGGAAAGACAGTTGTTTTTGGCGGGGACTTTAGGCAGGTGCTTCCGGTCGTCAGAAGGGGGTCACGGGGCCAGATAATTGATGCAAGCCTCCGAAGTTCTCATCTATGGAAGAGTATGCGGCAGCTTCGGCTCATCACTAACATGAGGGCTGGTAATGACACTTGGTTTGCAGATTACTTGCTCAGGGTCGGTAATGGCACTGAGGAAGCCGATGACCAAGGCAACATAATACTCCCTGATGATATTTGTCTGCCATCAACAGGTGAGGTTGACGACCTGGAGAAGCTGATTGACCACGTGTTTCCAAGTCTAGATGACAACATGGTAGATTCAAGTTACATGACATCTCGCGCAATCCTTTCCACGACAAATGACAACGTCGACAAGATAAACATCCGCTTGATAGAGTGTTTCCAAGGAGATGAAGTAATCTACCATAGCTTTGACAGTGCGGAGGACGACCCATATGGCTACTACGCTCCTGAGTTTCTAAATGGATTGACTCCCAATGGTCTTCCTCCGCATGCACTCAAACTAAAGCTGAACTGCCCTGTGATACTTCTAAGGAACATTGATCCAGCTAATGGTCTGTGTAACGGGACTAGGCTTGTTGTCAGAGGTTTTGAGATGAACACCATTGATGCAGAAATCGTGATTGGACAACACGCTGGTAGGAGGGTCTTCCTTCCTCGAATACCTCTATGCCCATCTGACAACGACATGTTTCCTTTCAAGTTTAAGAGGAAGCAATTTCCTATAAGGCTTAGCTTTGCTATGACGATTAACAAGGCTCAAGGGCAGACCATCCCCATTGTTGGTGTGTATCTACCTAATCCAGTGTTCTCTCATGGTCAACTCTATGTTGCTTTGTCTCGAGCCACCGCGAAGAGAAACATTAAAATACTTATTCAGAAGGAGAAGCCAAAGGATAAGGCCAACAAGCAACATAACAACCCGAAGAAGCGTAAAAGACCGACCGTTTCCTTGCTGACTTCAATGAAGAACATCGTCTACAAGGAAGTACTTACAGGATGAAGTTAGGTCGTATAAGACCTGGTGGAATTATATATACAATTTACTCTTCCGATGGTCAAGAATTGCTGTAATGCGGTTGTATGACATATTTTTTCATTTGGTATCTCGGTTGTTAGAGGTATACACCAATAAGTTAAAGTAATAAATCCATTTCAATAAATTTATACTGTGTTATGTGTAATCTGATTTTGTACATGACACACAGCGTACTGTGTTATGTGTAAGACTAGAATCAGAAATAATGATTGGCTTCATGAAGATCTGCATAATGTTTAATTAATATTTAACCTTTATCACTGTTATTTGCTTTCCACTATCGCAATTTTTCTGGCAATGTATATGTCACACAGCGTACCATGTTATTTGTAATTTGATATTCCGAAATAATGTTTGGCTTCATATAGAGCCGCTACCTGTTACATTTACTTTGTACAGTTTGATTAAAACCTGTAGCATGCATGTGATGTCATCATTTAGCATGCAGATTATATTTGATACATTGAATTTCAGTGTGTGATAAATTTATTTACATACTCATTAAATGGCTAAAATCTTACATGTTGGCCTACTGCCTTGAGCTTTATGAGTGTGTATGACTGTAATATATCCTTTGTTCAACCCAGTTTTAAATGGCGTACATTTTTCATGTACAGCTATAGCTATGAAGGTCTCTTTTTATTTAGTTCCCTAATTCTTGTTTATTTTTTGATGTTCTCATCCCTCTTTGAACAAGGAGATGTAAGTAAATGTTACAGCTGGCACAAACTTGAATGAAATGTTGATGCATTCAACGTAGACTTGGAAATGTTACAGCTGGCACAAACAGTATTCAACGTGGTTCTAATAAAATCGCGTGTATAAGTAAATGTTACAACTGGCACCATCATCGTTGTTATATCTTTTCTACTATCGCAATGTTTATGGCAGTGTACATGTCACCCACCGTAGTATTTCATGTGTAATATGTGATTCAGATATAATGATTGGCCTGAAAAATAACTGGAACATGCAATGAAACTTTTGTTTTACGGCAAGTGATCATGTCCATTGTTATTATTTTGATATTTTGATAATATGGTTGAATGTAAATTTATTGGCGTCCTTATTATCCCTGTATGTATCTGATAGGTCAGAAGTATAGGATTACGACTGGTCTTAATTATAAGACCAACACACGCAGAACGGAAGTTTGTGCAGCTTTTCAAGATATATTTTCCATATGTACATCTAATAAATAATAAAATGGTAGCCTGCGTTCTTGCAAATATGTTCAAATGCCCGTGCGACTTTGGAAAAAAGATTGATTACTTGTACTTTCATGCGTCTAAACTAATTATTTATCAGTTCAGTTCAAGTTTCATTATTATTTTTTGCATTGGTTCATGTACCTTCATTAGTTTACTGCGGATCTGAAAGAGTTCTAACCTAAAAAATTGTACAAGGCTGCATTAAACAATTGGTTCAGAGAGCAAGCATCGTTCTGCAGTATCTTAAGGACGCTTGTTGGGCTGAGGGTGGTCGACTTATAGGTTGCACCCAGCCAAGACGATTGTCTGTGCAGGTATCAACTGTTTAAATGTTCATCAAAATGTGTATCCTTCTCTAGATGCCATGTAATACTAGGTTTCTCTTTTTACCTTCTGACATGAGCATGCACCAGATTATTCTTTTGGGTACGTCCCTAGCAACTAGCATGGCGAGTAAGGATCTTAGCTAATTATCTAGAGCAAGCTTCTGTGTTACTTATGGATATGCTGGTGCAACATGAATCAAACCCGGGCAACATGAATCTAAGAAATAAATTATTAGAGATAGATAACTCCTAAAAGATAAGCTTGGAGGACTTTTGCAGAGCTCCCAGCCACGGAGATTTATCCAGCTTCCACTTTGTTACCTAGCCGTTTGTGATGACAGGGTTGCCATGTGGTAGTGGCCATGGTGCCCAAAAGTGTGTCTGTAACAGGAGACTTCATCCTGCAAAATTATTCATGTGCTCCGGCAGTGATTTCTAACATCCTATACGGAGCAGTCATCTGATAGAACCCTGTCTGTACTAATTAGAAGATGGTAGCTGAACTTTTGTTTACTGCAATGGTATTAGAAGTATCTGTGTACACAAGTGCACAATTTGTCTTAGATATAAAAATATATGAACGCTTTGCATGCATCATTTTGTTGCCAATTGTCACATTATGAAGTGTTCGCTAATGTCTTGGAGGTTTAATAATATGTGATATTCAATAAAAAAAACTATTTAACAGTGTCGTCATATTTCGGAGCCATATACCGTGAAGTTCTGAACTATATATTTGACTAATATATATTTGATGACCAAACTGTTAATAGTGGACTTCAAATGGTAACCTGTCTACTCTCATTTGAGCTACACGTATGAATCTCTTTCAGTGTAGGTTCAAATTTTTTAATATACAGTGCAGCGCAAAAAGGAAAATACGTTTACCTTGACAGATGCTATCGCATGCTATCATGCATTATGACATTCCAAATATAATATAATTTATTTTGTACATGGAATCAAGGACTGCCGTATGCCCGTGCGTTCTGTTTCTTTCTACACACGGAAACAACAATACTTCAAGTGGCGCGGGCTTTTTGATCGTGGTGAGGAGGACAAAAACGGAAGAAGAAAAAACGTTGTGTTTCTTTATATTTCTCGAACGCCCGTGTTTGACGTATATTTGGGAAATAAATTAATTGTTTCTTACTATATATCTGGAGGCAAAGTTTGGAAAGCAGACAAAAATTAGGAAATATATAATCCGGCGTTGATACATCTGCCGGGTGGAGCATGCAACCAAAATAATTTTATTCCATGTTTTCGTATAGTTTTTGTTATGGGATATTGTAATTACGGAAGGATATGGGCCACCTTCCGAGTACATGCCCACGATTCCTCCCGGCCAAGATATGTCAATTAGAACTATAAATATCCTTAAAGTTATTTCCTTCCAAAACGTTATAGTGTCCAATCTCCCGGTCCGGCCTTTCATACGTTCAATGTGTTTCCCAATGTGGCCATTAATATTCCCTTAATCAGATTTGTTTATAAGGAAAGTTAAATTATGGATCTTCCAAAAGGGAAAGGGAGACATATATAATAGATATATAATCCGGCGTATAATTATTTGCCCAGTGGAATATGGAAGAAAAATATATGCTTGTCCTTTTATTAGCAAGGATTTGTAATGGAAACATGCACGGATGGAATGATAAGGGGCACCTTCCAATCCATACAACATGCTAATGCGTCACCGAACTGGTGCCGGACGATTCCCCTCCGGCACTCATATATATGGTCCGGCTGTGAGTCCACCGTTGTCCACTGCCCCCTCGCTCGCTCGTCCTGGTGCTAAGACGACTTTCTGCCTGTGCCAATGGCTGCAATGCGATTTTTGATGGAGTGAACGACGCAGTCGACTACATATACAACTACTCATGCTTTCCTCAGACGAGGAGCAGTTAGAGTTAGTTCTGCCAGCCCTAAACTCTATCTATAATTTATTTGCAACTGTTAGCTGCAGATCAGTACCATTGTATTATGCATTATCGGCTTCTTATTTTAAACCCGAGTAAAAATCTGTTCTTTCACCTAATCCACGTCGATGAGTTGGTCACGTTCATAAGTTGTTGCATGCATGCACTGGTTAGGATCATGCGATCCTTTCTAAGTCCATAAGGTTCTTAAGATCTAACGTAGGCCCTGTTTGATAGCAAAGTATTTTCTAAGTATTCTAACAATACTATAGTTTTTTAGATTATCATAGTTTTATTTACAATAAGGTGTTTGGCTGTCCTTTAAAACTGTGTTTTCAATACTACGGCCCCGTTTGGATGCAAAGTATTTTCAAAGTATTACTAGAATACCACAGTTTTTTGAAAAACTATAGTTTAGAATACTTAGAGGTGTTTGGCTATACCAAAAACTGTAGCTTCATAAACAGAGGTATTCTTGATACTGTGGTTTTTTTGGAGTATTAAAAAAAGAGGTCCGGACCTCTTTTTTCTCAAACTGAGGAAAACTCGTTCGTGTCATCCTCTCGTTGACTACCGTACATCTTGGTCTGTAACCATAACTAGCCATACTGCAGTATGGTTTCGTAGTATTGATTCATTCCTCTCCAAGGCATGCACCACCAGGATACTGATTCATATTCTTTGTAATTAGCTACGGCCGATCAAGTCTCCAACTTCCTAGAAAAGATAATACAACGTTGCATGCAGCCGGGTGGTCATTAGTGATCTGGTCGTGTAGCTCGGTAGGTGTATGAAGCTAGATTAAAGTTGTGTAACTATTGGTCAAAACTACAGTAAAACAACACCAACCAAACATATCGGTAGTTTTTCTAAAACTGAGAAAATTGCAGCTTTTTAAAAACTGTAGTATTCATTGCACATGCATTGCAATATCGATGTTTTGAAATACTACGGTATTTTAAAAACTGCGCTGCCAAACTAGGCCACAATATTTACTAAACCATGGTTTTTTCTCTGTATTGAAAAAAGAGCCCCACACCTCTTTTTAAAAAACAGAGCAGCGGCAAAGAACGACATGGCACTCCGTTATCCTCTCCCCCGCTATTCTCAACAACTCGCCTTTGCTCCCTGCCGCGGCCCTGCCCAAGCGTCATTTTTTATAACCTGCAAGCCTTGAGCATGGCTGTGTAGTGGAGTTCAGTTTGTGCAAGCTTGGGTTGTTATGCATGCGGATGGTAAGGAGTGGCCAGCTGGGTAACTAGATAGAAAAATGCCTCTATGGCTGTGTGCATGGTCATTCTTTGGCCGATCGCTACATGCAATGGCTAGCTCCTCTAGAAAAACGGGTGTGTTTAAAGCAGTACAACTAATTTTACAACGCTGTGTCAAACAGCTTCTCTGTATTGTTAATACTTTAAAATACTCTGCTATGTCAATACCACGGTATTTCATACCAACTGACTAAATTACTGTAGTTTTTGATACTATAGTTTTTTTAGTACCTTGCTATCAAACGGGGTAGTGGTTGAAAAATTCTGGTCATGCGCTAATATTATCCTTTTACATTACGCCATGTTAGTACCATCCACAGCATGTTATTTTAAACTACAAATTTTCTATGAACTGTAGTATATTGCAACGGGTCCTGGTACATGATACATGTACCATCTATAGATTTTATCATCACTGTAATAGGAACAAGTTGCAACCGAACATATCATAGTAGATTTGGTTATCTTACGAAATAGTACTTATGTCCTCAAATGATACTACAACTTCAATTTTTAGGTACATACATTTCAGACCGTTCTAAAGTTTTGAAAAAATATACTATTGTTTGCCCACACATTTAAGTACAATATTTTTATGATACCCTGATTTTATCATCCCGGTTTGTTTGCAGCACAATATGGATAAGGAGCCATCGTCCGTTCGTGATGGAGTTAAGTCTACGGACTATCCAAGACACCATGCGAGCTGATACACGGCTCAATCCGAGCTGCTTCGACCTTGCAGTGCGTAAGCTTAGTAGCGACGCTATACAGAGGAACGCAGGAACAGACTTTGTTGGCTCCACGCATATGTTTGATTTGCAATTCCATGGCCTAGCACGGGTGCTGAGTCAGACTGACTTATGCCAAGCCGAACGCACCAACTTTTTGATTAACAATGTCATTGTACGGCCTTTGCCGAAATACAATGTGCTCATGACCCCGTCCATGGTAAGGATTTTCCTTCTTAAATGTTGGTGTTTATACTATCTGTTCACCACTAACTTTGTATACCTATTGCAGTACCTATTGCCGTTGTATTTGGTGGATTCCTCCTACGGCCTCCTTGCAGTTAATATTGAAAATAGGAGGACTCTCCTGATTGATGATGCTAATGAGTCATTCCTAGGCCCAGAGGACTTTCATGACAAGGAACTTAAGAAGGAAGCCCTGATAGTTCTGAAAGAATTTGGCAGTGTATTGCAACAGGAGAGGCCTGGTTTGAATCCCCAACTCGTGGATTGGCCACAAGATAATACCTATATTACAGTCCCGCGGTAATAGTTTTAATTGGTCATGCACAATATAGTCTCACTTGTATAGGTTCTAACATATGGAGTTTTTTTTGTCACAGCCTGGACTCTGGATTCAAACTCCTACAGGAGATGGCTCACCAAGATGATACTCTCGGGCATAACATTTCCAGGACTTCGGTAGGTGTATATATAACAAGTTTTTCTCTTCCATATCATTGTTGAATATAAATTTATGTTCTTCCACTCACATAGGTTTGTTGTGCAATTCATTCTTGAACAATTTATTCCCTACATATATATATAACAATTCATTTTTTATATTTTCTAGGATTCAATACAGCTCAGAAAGAACTTGCTGGTCCAGATGCTGACGATCAAAGGCAATGAAGCAGGTGGAAACATCCCAGCTGAAATTACAGCGGCCTTGAGGTTTTTGGACGAATGATTATGGACTAATTCATATTGAAATGTCGCATATATAATAAGCCAATAGAGCTTTGTTAGGGATTAATTATCAGATTTATCCTTTTGGCAATATGAATAATGTATCGGATTATATATATGTAGGGAATAAATGCTTCGATGGCACCCTCTAGCTTCGTATTTGCTTCAACGTTGTCTGCTTGTTTTGGTTCTATCTATATAATTTTTCTTCTATGTATATTTTGTACTATCATACCCGTGCGGTCAGGAGCAGGTTTGTTGCTCCCGGTGAACCGGAGGCATTTTGAAGGTAATAATCTTTTTGAATGCCCATGCTGATCAGATGATCAAATGACATTTTCTGAAATATTTTTAAAGTTTAAATAGTGATTAATGGTGGCATCCACTAGCTATGTTGGTTGTATGTCTATCTTTCCTTCTATCTAAATTTTATGGTTGTAGACCAGATAGTTTGGACCAGGTTTGCTACAGGTGAACCTAAGTACTTTTGTGTTGGACCATGGCAGGTTCACAACGTACTCAAAGTCCGACAGGTGATGTTTTCAGACATTCCGTGCCTCGCATCATATACTACCTCGTATAGTATAACTCCATCCTATACGAGGTTTTCTTCATCGAAAATAACCAGCTAGAGAATAGTCAACAAACATATGACGGTCATGCAGGCACCATACACTAACTCGTATAGTATAACTCCATCCATACACGCACTGTTATACTATACGAGGTTTTCTTCGTCCGAAATAATCACATTCCAGCTAGAGAATAGTCAATAAACATATGACGTTCATACGGCACGTACCTTGCATATATTCTTAAATTTTGAAGTTGTCCTTGATCTTGCTCTCTCGCCGTTGCCTTTAATTCCAGCTAGCGAATAAACGCTGATTATCTTTTATGTGCTCCTGAATAGAGTAACAAAAATGAGAGAGGAATAGTTTTTCTTATTGATCAGTACGTACAGTAAAAAAGTAAAACCACGGTAACAGTAGATATGTTAGTGTGCAGGCTGTGAATTTTAATGAGTTGCATACAGATCAATGATAACTTCATAATATAATGAGTTACATACACCACGTTGTAGAAAGCAAACACATCTAGAAGACCACATGTATATTAGTAGTAGAATAAATAGCATTTCTTGCGGACAAAAGCAATGAAATAAGTTGATATTCTTTATTCACTTCAGTGCAGATGCGTCCTTTGTGTGTGCTTGTGGGTGGTGAGATGCACCAACCTATTCAGCATATTCGAGAGAAGTGAGACACATAAGATGCTACATGAAAGCTGTAGTTTTTCAGCTTTAAGAGCTGCCCGTGCGTTCTTATGGGTAATAGAAATCATTTTAGACAAACGTGTTCTCATAAAATTATCAACAGAGTACGGTTGACACTTCACCCATTTTTGGGGAGGTTGAATCTAAGACACAGAAAGCAGTGCAAACCAAGCAAGAAAGTTTTACGAACTGAAAGAAGGTTATTCAGGTGAAGCTTGTGCTCTGAACGGGGCCCCATGTCGGCAAGTTGGCAAAGTCACTGGGATACGCAATATAGTAAAAATCCATGGAATTATGAAAAGGCAGAGTTATGAATGCGAAAGAACTGTTAAATGCATGCTATATTAGGCAGCTCGTAGACACTTGCCATATCAATCACCAACTATTATCTTTCATAACACAAGATTTGTGTAATATAGTTGTCCAGTACATGAAACTTGTGGGTAGACGAAGTAAACAAACATGTGGGTAGGCTCATAATTTAATGCCTCCGTGTATAATACGTCCTCAAACCCGTTGCAAGTTGTGAGCAAGTTAGCTAAATTCCTGAGCTAACCACTGACTGAAGAGGAGGATAGAGCTCTGGTGTTGCTAAAGAGGTGGTGAGACTCTCCAGTATTGATACACTTACCAGCCTATAAGTTAACCAGGTTGGGGCCGTTAGCCACGGAACAAAGTTTACTTTGGTAATTCCTGGTTTATAGGAAATCAGGAGTAGGGGACTGGGTGAACCACATGAGCCGCGAGATGGGCGAGAAGTTAGACTGCATCAGCCAACAGAAGCTTCACTGGTTTGGGCTTGTGCTGCAAGTCAATTTTGTTATATGTTATGCTATCAATATCCATAAGCACATTACAGAATGTTCCCTACTTATATCTTACTCAGTCTACTGTATAATGTTGTCAAAAATCTGATCTCAGTGTTGTGCAACAAGATTACGAGTGTGTGCATTTTATCTGATACATGTGTCAACTGTACACCATAAGCAAGCTGGCATTTGAAAACTACGGTATTTTGTACAGAAAACAAATTAAGTAACCATTTGATCTCAACACATTTTGCCCGTACACTTTTGCAGGATCAATAGAAAGTAGTGGATATGAAAATTAGATAAAAAAATGTTTTGTTTAGGTTTGGCCCCCTCAGACTTGTCCATCAACATTCTAAAACCATCAACCTTGTGGTCTTATCTGAGGTTAAGTGGTTTCAAAGATGACAGTGGCCTTGTATTTGACTCAGGCCGGGCTAAGTGGTTTCAAAGGGAACCTGGTGGGCTGGTTGCTGTTGTACTCACAATATCACAGACCCCCACACATATATAATCCCAGGCTTGCATATACGATGCAGTGATTGTTCGACATAAACTTGCGAGTACAGGAACCTACTACTACTAAGCTACTATACTAATCAAGTCACATTTTGTTCAATTTGCTACCATGTAGTTGTGTAGAGGATGTACCTGGCTGGGCAAAGTCGCTCGAGTCTGCTCTGTCTCACCATAAAAAATCACCACCGTGGTCGTGTCTTGGCCGTCGGGGATACGTCTTCGCCCTGGCCCTTCCTGTGAGGCCGGGTCACGGCTCCTCGATACATCAGTGAGGAGGATATCAGGTCATGGAAGCAAAAAGGAAGAATTTTCTTCAAGTTGCTACCAAGTGGAGGATGTACCTAGCTGGGCAAATTCGCAGGAGTCTGCTCTGTCACAGATGGGCTGCAGCAGTTCCACGCCCCCTTATCACCAACTATTGTGCAAACAACAAAATCCGAAGGCTGTTAATTGCCATCTTTCAGAAACAAAACATTTAAGATTGTTTGTTTGTTAATTTTACTTGATTTATAGTACATGTTGAACTGATTAGATACACATAAATTATATAGAAAGTTCATGTTTACCTCTTCAAATTGAACAATATTAAAAAAGAAAAAAAATTAAATAGACTAATAAGATATTTCGTTTTTATATCGGAAAATTTTATAAGAACTAATAAGTAACTTAGTGGCATGCAATCAATGATAAGTTGTTTATTTAATCAATACAACAATTTAATTCTTTAGTAAGTTCTGATTTCTGACATATTTTCAAATTTATTAAGAGGTGTGTGTTTCATGAAAAAAGGAAAGCTATCTGCACCATACATAAGTACATATCTGAAAAAGGAAAGATATCTGCACCATACATAAGAATATATCTGAAAAAAGGAAAGATATCTGCTACCCAGCCTTCCCCTGCATGGCCTACCTATATATGTTAACCTCATGTGCCATCCCTCATCCCCCTCCTTACTCTCCCTTCCCCCATCACAGATATCAAAGGATCAAAATACCCAGACTTGGAGGACAAATTCCCGAGGAGTACCTTCTGTAAGCAAGGGGCATCAAGAAGACGAGTTCCTCTAGGTATGCAAATTTCTGGATCTTTCTCTTCTGTAAAAGGGTAACAGTTATTATATTAGGATCATGTTTGGTCAGTCATACCATCAAATTCCGAAAAAAAACACCAGTGGAGATAGTGCCATCTTATAAAAAGATCATAGCCAATACAATTGACTGTAGATCTAATCAAGCAGTCCTATTAGGTGGGCTGCAACTGAATACAAACAGTTCTTTCAGATATTATAGGCTAACAGTCTATTCTGGACATCGCACGTGTGTCATACACCTAACTTTTGAAGTCATGACCATAGTTGACTGCCTAACTTTTTAATGAAATCTCATATATATATTTCAGCCAGAAAAACAAACAAATAACTTATTAAGTGTTTCAACATGCCAGAAAACAAACAAATATAATAGGACTGCTTGAAGATATATATCATCAGAGTCATAATATTAAGTCATTACATGTAATAGAAATTGCTTGAGGACAAAATGCTTCGATGGAATAGTCTAAAATTATTCACAATGGGTATGTAATACTCTAATACCAACTATATCCCTACTATATCAAGATAGAGTAAGTAATACAATGAATATAACAAATTGAGGACAGTGTCAAAGCACATCATCTGGACAAGCAAGCAATAAGAGCAAAGTTGGGCAGGAAGATCTGTTGCTTATTGATGCAGTACGTAGAAGGTTGCATAGTCAAATTAAAATAAACTACCACTGGTTTTGAACAAAAAAACTGTACAGAAGTCAAGGGGAGTAATTGTATATGACATAAATAAAAGAATATATAAGGAATACAGATTCAGGCATAAGTTCCAGGTAAGCATGGTACTAAAGTACAGAAAAAAAGATAATATGCTGCTCATAAAATTATATACAATTTGCCTGTTTTCCAATTCTTTGTGAACTGTTCTCTTCCTCTTTAAGTACTTTTTGAACTCTTTGTACAGCAGCTCTAGCATTTTCAATCTCCATGCGTGCATTAGTTCGTTCTTCGTCAACAATTCTCCTAGCATCTTCAGAATCCTGTGAACAATATAGAAAGAGTGATTTGTGAAAATGAAAAAATGGGAATATACCAAGATTAAGCATACTTGATATGGATAAACGATGTTTATAAAAAATACTAAAACGACGCGCCAATCCAAGAGGAATTGGAACATGCTTTACTCACAAATCATTGCCAGCATGTTATTTTCTTAACCATGGTAAGAAAATCAGGCAGAACTCCTAAAAATTTGCTGTTCAACAAACCATCGGCAGGTCCCTGAAAGTTTGCTGTGCATTTGCAAGAAAAGAACACCATTTCAAATTTGTAGTACTGCTTGTTCTCTGTTTCAGAAGTCCCAACAAAGGCAAAACTTCAGCTTGGCTTGCTTAATCATGGCAGATAATTTACATTTAAAAACGACGGAACTAAGTTTTCCTCCAAAGCCAGTAGCAAGCAGGGAAAATACACATGACATTTGATAGTACATTGTAAACAGAGAACACAGAATGGATCATGGTACTAAAATGTGCTACTCATTATATATGAACATCACGGTTTCTTGTTTTCCCCTAATTTTGTGTTAGTACAATTATTTAAATTATGTAATGTCAATTATGTTTTCTATAGAGAAAATAGTGTGTTGTTTTCACTACTATTTTTTCATATACTATATATGATTATATTATGCAGTAGAAAACATCATTTATATTTGCTCAGTGCAATCTCTTTCAATCCTACCAATCCGCGTGTACTCAATTCTTCAAACACACAAGTGATCGACTCCCAGTAAAAATACAAAATCCATGACAAAGAACAAATCACCTGGTGTCATTTCCCTTGGCTGCAGCATCAGAGGACAATTCCTCTCCTCCAACTTGGAGATCTCAAAGCCCCTTCTGCTGCCTGCGAACAAAGAAACAAAATTCAGTACGTATTACAGGCGCGACCACGCAGTAAGCAGGTAATTGAAGTGGTCAGTGGAGTGAGCAACTGACGCGCGCACCAGAGTTGTCGATGGGAATTAGCAGTAGTGCAGTCCATCTACCGTGTGTGGCGGTCACGGGAGCAGAGCAATGGCGCCCGAACCCTCCCGCCCCGCTCTTAGCATGAGGGTGGGGAGAGCGCGCGGAGAAGAAGCAATCGGCAATCGAGGAGACGAGCAAGCAAAGCAGTGCACGCAAGCGCGAGCGGGCGGGCGAGACCATACGCGACCCGCCAACCGATCGAAGCCGGCGACTGGGAGCGGCGCCGGGGCGGAGAGGCCCGATCTGGCGGGTGGACAGGCGGGGCAGGAGAGGGCGGCGATTGACCTGGTCGCCGGCGGGCGGGACGGAGCCGGCTCCCCCGATCGCGGGATCGCCGCGCGCGCGGGTACGGGGAGGGATCGAGGGCGCGGCGGGCGGGCGGCGAGGAGGCGCGCAGCCATACGGCGGGGGAGGGGAGAGGGCCGAGCTGCTGGTGGGGGTGGAGAGGGCCGGTGAGGCCGCCCGGAGATTTGCCGCCGCATGGGATCCGGCGGTCGGCGGGTGGAGCCGCGCGAGCGCCATGCTCGTCGACGCATGCGGCGGGGAAGGGGAGACGGCGAGAGGAAATCAGTGAATGGAGGGGAGTGTGGTGAGTGAGTGGGGAGTTTTGGATGCGGCGGGGGGAGGGGATAAGCCTAGGGTTGCCAGTGAGTGGGGTTATGGTTTGGGCCCAGTGTGGTGAGTGAGTCGGGTTAGGGTTTGGGCCCAGACGCCAGCGTGCCAGGTGGGCCGTCGAGCCGGCCCATTAGGCAACCTAGGCCGTGGAGGCCACCACGCCTTCCTAGCCGGTAAGTGCCGGCCCACTTGTCGTGTTATAATGTAATCCCTCAGAAAAAATATAATGTGGATAAGGTAATTAATTTTATAGTTATTTTATTATGGGGCTAAGTTTGGGTGCAGGTTCGGCCATGCTGTGTAGCTAATTTGGGTCTTGTGTGCAAATTTTGTTAAATATTGTTCATAAAAATAAAAGTATATATATTTGTAGGTTTTTAAAAGTATACATACCTCGCAGAAACAATAAAAGTATATATATTTGTTAAATATTGTTCATAAAAATAAATATTTTTTATATTTACCTTTCACATATTAAGGGTACCACAACAAAACTTGGTTGATGTATAAATAAATCTACTAATTATAAATAATTATAATTACGTAATCTACCTTGGGTGCATGTTTTTTTTCTTGAGGTAGACAAATTTCCATGGCCTATATAAATAATTTAAATAATTTTCATATGACTACTCATTATATATGAACATCACAGTTTCTTTTTTTCCCTAATTTTGTGTTAGTACAATTATTTAAATTATGTAATGTCAATTATGTTTTCTATAGAGAAAATAGTGTGTTATTTTCACTAATATTTTTTCAGATACTATATATGATTATATTATGCAGTAGAAAACATCATTTATATTTCATCATATATATTTCATCGTAGATACAAAGTGATGGGTTCTGTATGTATATTATACATGAAAACACGAAAGGATTATTTTTATATTTTTATTTTTTTCAGAATATAGGAGACATGGATATGGACTTTGGAGATGCACGGAAAGTATCCATTGAGGGTTCATATGCGATGTTGCTGAAAGGGGACGAAAATTCACAACATAAAAATGTTGAAGAGGTTATATCTCGTAACAAACCAAAAAAGGATGCTAATTTACATGTTATCCCACAAGGTATTTTTTAATATTACTATTAATCTTAATTTTGTGATGATATTGCCTTCTGTATTCAACTATTTTTGCTCAGTTTGATTGCTAAATTGACTCATTTATTTACATATTCGACAGACTATGTTTGTACGCCTAGGGATATTACAGTCATTGAATCAATCAAGGCTGCCCCCAAGAATACCCAGTTTGTGGACATTGGAGATGCCTTATTATCAATCGATGATTTGGAATGCCTTATGAAAGATGATATGTTCTTACATGACGGTGTAAGACCAATTGCACAAACTTTAAAATTAATAATATGAACAATATTTAATATCATAAAATGTAAATATAATCTAAATGTTGTTTACAGGTGATAAATGCTTACATATATTGCATGCTTGCTCACGACCATCTACAAAACAGAGCGGGTGAAAAGGTACACATTGTTAGCACGTTTGTATCTGGCCAGATAAAAGAAGACGGGGAAAGAGACATAGACCCATCAAAATATCGTCGCATCGTGCGTCATGTTAATAGTTATCTACAACAAGATATGGTTAGTTTTTGTCTCGTAATCCATGCATATAATTATGGATTGTTTTTATTTAGTTCATATGTTTAATGATTTATTAATAACTATATCTAATTCTGACTGTGATTTGTATCTTATTTACACCAGTTATTCATTCCGATTAACATGCCAGGCTACCATTGGTATCTAGCAGTTGCCAACGCCAAAAAACGAGAGATCCAAGTATTGGACTCACTTGGTGAGAATGTCAAACGCAATGACCTTGCTACTACGGTAACTATCTATTTCTTTTCTCATCTTAGCATTTATTTTGTTTGACTTTATCCTTAACATTTCTCGTATATACATAAAAGTTATTAGGGCTCGAGAAATGGCTGAAACTTGCAGAGCATAGTCTGGAATTTATCAACGGTCATAAGTGGCCTGATCTCAATGTTACAAAATGGACTGTTGTAGAGCAAATTCAGGAGGCAATACAAACCGATGGGTAAGTACTTGTTTCAATACTTTGTTTTTAGATTCATCTGTGTGATATTCTAAAGCATTATTTTATAATATTATAGCGTATCATGTGGATTCTTTATGCTAAATTATATGGAATACTGGACACCACATGGATTGTCAGACCAGTTTACGCAGGTATTTTGATTTTATACATTATCTCATAATGTTTTATCAAAATATCTTATAAATTGTTTTCAATTTTTTTTGTAGGAGGATATGAAACATTTTCGACAAAAATTAGCAATTATTTTGCTCGATTCAGAGCTTAATAAGTTAAAAAGATGTCCCGTGTACCATCAACCTCTTAGCGAAGAAACTTGTCTGCTCCATGATAATTCTGATCTTGAGATCCTGGATAATCCATCTGACGTTGTCGAAGAGAAACGTCCCGCCCCAATCACTACCATTCCCATGGACCAACGCGAAATACTTGCGGGCCTCTGCAGCTACATCATGTCGATCTATGATGCTGGATGTTTGGAGTAAGTACCATGTATCAATATTTAATGTGCAGATGTATATTATTGTTCTTCTTACCATCCAAATTACAGGGAGGTGTGGGTCCGGAGCTCCACACCCGATCCAATGAGCTTAAGTCTTAAAAAACTTCAGTGCATACTTAACATGGGGCAGCCCATGGACAATGATTGCTTCAACACCGCCGTGCTTATGCTGGCATGTGACGAGGGAGTATTGTTCACAGACCCTCCTATACACTATATGGATCTTCGATTTTGTGTAAGTTACCATAACTCTTCATTCTAGGTGCCATTAGTATCAACATGTTGAAACAATATTTTTCTTCTTCTACTTATTCCATGATGCTAGAGTCAACACGAGGTCAGAAGTTTTGTGAGAAGGAAACTATCCAGACGTTGGCAACATTATTTGATAGCTGGCCTGGGATGCAGACCGACATCTCATCTTGCAATAAGGTAAATAAAATATTTTGACCATTGTTATCATGGTTTGTTTTGTTTCTAATAGCTCCACTTGTAGATTTATCTTCCCTATGCATCCATCGGCCGATACATCCTGTACATCATCGACAAAGAGGCACGTCGTCTATATATTATGGATCCTATTCAATCATCACAATTGTCAGAGGATAAAAACTTGAGGCATTCACTGAAATTAAAAAGTTTTTCAAGGGATTTCAAAGAAGCACTCGAAATAAAGCTGCCTGGGTGGAATTCTGATATATCTAAATGGCATCGTTTATTTCCGGCCGGTGTTCCAACGAGTATAGACGGGTAATGAATTCATAATAAGAATATTTACTTTTTGTATCATTATATTATTTATAATATTAATTGAAAGTTTTCCAGGAATGTGTCTGGCTATTTTGTTTTTCATTTTATGCTCTGGTGGAACGGTAAAGAATTGGTCAAGCCGGTTTGCGCGGTGAGTATTGTGGGTTACATGTTTTAAGACCTTCTCCGTGCATTTTTCATACTAACTATATTTATTTTTTCTGCAGGATGGGTATGAATTGAGGCAGCAATTTTTATTATACTTGCTAAAACATCGCGGGAATGAAGCTAGAGGAAACTTTCCTGATATTGTGAAAGATTTTCTTAAGCGCATCATCTAGATATTAATATTTTTGTAATAGATGTTAAGTTGTAACATCACTCAGCTTGTTACATTGTAATAATGGACTTCAGTTTGTGTTATATTGTTTGTATGTGTGGATTTTAACATGTAACTCTGATAAACTATTTCAAAAGCCCGTGGCAACGCACGGGCACTCTACTAGTTCCTCTAGTGGCCTTCCTTCTCCGTCCCGCCCTTTCTCTTGTTCCCGATGGATAGCTACACACGCGATACATGACGCACTTATTTTCCTTTTAACAAATCACGTGACCTTTGTAGCAACTCACGCCTCGGCCTGCAGCTCCCTCGACTCGCTTGCGTACAGCAGCGTCCAGCGCTTCGGCCTCCAGCCTCCAGCCAGCCAGGAGCCATCTCGTCAGCCCCACTACTGCCACCTCGCACGCGCACCAGCCCTGGCTCCTGGGCCATGCCCCGCCTGGGCCATGCATGCGCACGTAACCTGGGCGTGTGGCCTTGCGATGCCACGCCTCGCCCTGTGCCCTAGCCGAGCGGCGCGTGCCACTACAGCCAATCCGTGCGCGCCGCCACCTTCGATCGACCCGGTCGAATCTAGTGGACTCCAGCTGCAGCCGATTCCCTCGAGGACTTGCGTGATCCCGTCGCCACCGCTTCCGGTCGCTTTTGACACGAGCAGAACTCCCGCCGTTCCATCGATCCCGGTCGCACTTGACCACCGATCAATTCGACGAAACTTATTGCTTGCCAAAAATCCTACTTCTACAATTGGTAGGTCACCGGGTTATTCAAATAAGTCGATTCTGCTCCACCTCTAGATCAATATGCCGCCTTATCGAACCTTGCTCAAGATACCACTTGTTAGAATAAATCCGAAATAACCATTGATCTACCGAGGATCAAATCCCGCAAAAAAAAAATGTACCGAGGATCAAGCAATCACACGAGCACGACACCAAGATTTGTTAACGAGGTTCACCATCATGGCTACATCCCCGGGGCCTGACTACGGGCGCTCCTCCCCATGACACCGTCACAATACCGCACCCTGGCCGCCCGGGCGCCGGCACGCGCCGCCGGCTCCCCCCGCGTACCCGTGCTATTATGTTGGCATAGGTTACATCGTGTGTCTACTCCCGATATATATGAGAGGCCTAGGATACAGGTGTCCTATTAGGACACAACTCCTACCCTGTCTACACACAGTCCAAAACCAAGTCCAATTGTAACCTACCTTGTACAATAATATTCGACACAATTCTAACAGTATGCATCTCCGAGATGCAGAGGCCGGGGGTCATCCTCTTTTTCTAAAAAAAAAAAAAGGCATGCTTCCCCTCTACACTCTACGTAGCCTTGGTCGCCTGATTTCCTTTAGGGCTCCGTCAGATAAATTCACACTTTACGTAGCCTTCACTCGGGTCGTGCCCCTGTGACCCCGTAGAGTTTAAATATGACTGCTTTCTTTGAGATTGTTCTTTGGATGTTGGTAGTTTTAACTAGTTGCGCGCCTGTAGTGAACTGGTACTCGTGATGCTTTCACTCCTTTTCTATGGAGAAGAGAAGAGAAACCGGGAGTTGTCAAATCGCTATAGTTGCTCAACTTTGGTAATCTGCACTGCTAGTCCTTTTTCTTCTGGCGGTCTTAACTAGTGCTGTCAGAAAGAGATTCAGAATAGGTTTCCTGAATGCACCACACCACAGTGAGAGTGAGCGAGCGTCCCATTCCTCCCACGCACGCAAGTTGAGCCCCAGTTAATGTTGCGGAAAGCCATGGGCATGCTATCTTAATCTACTGCTTGATGGAAGTATAAATTCCTGTGCCACGGCCCAGGGTCGGAAGCACTCTTGTCCAATGCCTCTAACAGTTGCAGGCTCCTACGGTACAGTGAAGCCGGCCCGGGCCCTGGTCCGATCCTGCCTCCGCCCCACAGCCACACTGTCCGGGTCGCGGCCAGGAAGCGTGCTTGCCTCCTTCAACAGTGCGGCAAAGCTCACCAATTTTTGGATGCAAGAAATGTACTTACATGGGAGATGAACAGGCGTACCAACAGCTCGCCAGTGCCCAATCTCTTCCTTTCAACAGCCAGCGCAGTGTTACTACTGCTTGCTGATCAACCTACGTACTCGCTCCGTTTCGAATTATTTGGCGCAGGTATTGATGTATCCAGATGTATTTTAGTTTTAGATATATCTATTTTTACGACGAATAATTTGGAACGAAGAGAATGTTAGTTAGTACTAAAGCTGCTCATGGCCATGCAGTGATGAGCAGTGGTAACACTGAAGGCGCAGCAGCAGCTGCACTGGCTTAAACAAACAAACAAACAAACAAAGCCTGTGGCGCACACTGATTACTTAGCACTGACTGACTATCGATTAGCCCGCGCACGTACGCGACGCACAGTGACTACACGGGAGTCCAAAAGGCCGGAGGGAGTGAGGGAGGGAGACGTCCCGTCACCTGACCCTGACCCTGACCCGGATCGCATAAACAAAGAGGTGGTGCTGTGCTCTCTGCACTCAAGGATTCTCAGCATCTCCAAGAGGCCACGGACAACGACTGTTTCCGATGGCATCACATGGACACACAGACGCAGCAAAAAATGACTGACCTGATGCATCCAAAACTCCAAATTCAGTCTTAATAGATTCTACTTTTCTAAAGAGGTGCAACCATTATGCTTTGAGCAAATACATGTGTACAAACGGAATCCCTAAAAAAAACCAATGGTTTCATCAGACGTGGCCCTAGAAGAAAAACCGTGCGCGCTCGCTGCGTTTCTGGCCCAGCTCATGTTAGCCCAACTCCACCATGCGATCTCAAAAGGACGTCCGATTTAGCTGGATTTTGTCCTTTTGGATAGAGCGATGGGGTCGTGTCCGAACCTGTCCTGGGATAAGGTGGCCGTGCGCCCAGCGCGCGGCCGCATCTGTTTGCCTCATCCTGTCCGCTAGGGCAAAAAATGTCCATATTCTCATACCAAAACTAGTTTGCACGTTCAAATATTTGTCTGAAAATAAAAACAGTTTTACAACCCAATTAAAATTGTGTTTAATAAAAAAGTTTTACAACCAAATCGAAATTGTCTTGACTGAACATAAAATGAACCAATACATCTATTGGTTGGCAATGTGATCTAACACATGCTCAACCAAATCATTTTGAAGATCCAAATGACTGTGCCAATCACGCAGCTCACGGTGAAATTGGACAAACTGTTCAAATGTGGCCGGTTCTTGGTGCAAGGGCTCAACATTTTCACCTTGATAATCAAATCCTTGGTCGAAGATACTCTCATCACGCTCGTCCTCGACGATCATGTTGTGCATGATCACACAAGCAGTCATAACCTCCCAAAGCTTCGTTTCATCCCATGACAGTGCATGGTTTTGAACGATACCCCACCGTGATTGAAGCACACCAAAAGCACGTTCCACCTCCTTTCTAGCACTCTCTTGCATTTGGGCAAATCTCTTTCTCTTCTCACCTTGGGGTTTCGAGATTGCCTTCACAAAAGTTGACCACTGAGAATATATATATATAGCATCAGCTAGATAGTATCCCTTGTTGTACTGGTGGACGTTGATCTCAAAGTTGACAGGTGGGGAGTGACTTTCTGCAAACCTTGCGAAGACTGGAGAACGCTGCAGCACGTTGATATCATTGTGAGAACCTGCCATGCCGAAGAAAGAATGCAATATCCAAAAATCCTGCGAAGCCACCGCTTCTAATATGACAGTGCACGCTTTGACATGCCCTTTGTACTGGCCCTGCCAAGTAAATGGACAGTTCTTCCACTTCCAGTGCATACAATCTATGCTGCTAAGCATGTCTGGAAAGTCTATAGCCGTCTTGGTCGCCAACAATCTCTGTGTATCAGCGGCAGTTGGCTGCCTCAAGTACTCCGGGCCAAACACCTCGATCACAGCCTGGCAGAACTTGTATATTGACATCAGACATGTTGCCTCACTCATACGCACATACTCATCCACCAGATCGCCTGGAATTCCATATGCAAGCATGCGGAAGGCCTCGGTGCATTCCATATGCAACCACTCCCTCTCGGATACGATTGAGCACATGCCTTGCCATTCGAAAACGGCGACGGAATTTATCCGGCTTGAAGAGCGGGGTGTTGGCAAAGTAATCGGCATAGAGCAGGGCGTGGCCTCTCTCCCTGTTGCGGTTCAGGTTGGGAGCACGGCCAGGGAGTGACCCCCTGTACCGAGGAAGCTGCTGTTGAATGTGGTCGTGAACGACCAGTGCAACCACCACAAGATCTTCATCATCCGACGACGAATCGTTCGATGAACAAATGAAGTGGTGGAAGAAAAACTCATCTCCACTGCCCATACCTTTGTGTGCAAAGTGTCGAACACCTTACGGTTGTGGTCGCAAAGAGGCCGCGATGATCACCTCGACGCGGCAGGGGTGGTTGGCGGCCGACTACTGGCCGCTCTGGAGCTCTCGTCGGAAGCTGTCGCGACCGCCGTGGTACGTCGCCGTCGGTCGTATCCCCTCTGCCACCGGCTACGACGGCGGCGGCCAAAACTATGGCGAAAGCGCGGGCGTGTTGGCGGCCATGTCGAGACGTGGTTTTGGTATGGATGGTTGTGGCCTGCGCAGTGAGGAGTCGGTCGGAGAATAGCGGCGGCGCAGAAAGAGGGGGTGAAGGCGTTGGAAGCGAAGGGACTAGTGTCCCCGACAGGCGGGCCACCGGAGGACAAGGGCGTGCGGCGAGCCCGTCCGCGTGATGCCCGTTTCACCCCAAACTCGGCGCAAGTTTGAGTCGAGATGGGTCGAATACGGATGGAATCCGGACATTTGTCTATTTGGTGCTGTGTGTTGGACCGCGTTATTCGTCCGTTCTACTCTAAACGAACGCATCCAAACAAGATGCGATCGCGCGGTGGAGTTGGCCTTAGGATTCAGGAGGGAGGAAACGAAGCGGCGGGTTGGCGCGGGCGGCCATGTTTCTTCTTTTCCTTTGCTGCAGCCATGAAAGAGGTTGCTGCGTCTTCTTTTTTCAGGATCAAATGTCGCCAAGTGCAGTACGCGGCCTGCTGAGCACAACGGATTGCTCCTGGATGCTCTATCTATCACTAGCGTCGTCAACCTTGTTGGAAACGTGCGTGTCCTCATTAGAAATAAAATTTTAAAAACTCAACGTTCGTTGCGTTGCAGAGAGGGACTGCGAGCGGGACAAAGTTAGAAGCCTCTTTGATTCATATGATAGGATTTTCAAAACGCAGGAATAGAAAAAACGTGGGATTGTATGAATGTTTGATTGTGCATAGAAGAAACATCCTATAGGATGGTAATAAAAAGGCTCGAGTGAAAAAGGACAGTGGACTGCTTCCTCCCTAGCGTGGATGGAGGTAAAAGGAGCCGGTGCACGGGTAGGCCAAAAGGAGCGACTTTTTTACCAGCCTACCTGACCTGCAGCCTGCTTGTGCTTGCTGGGTAACAAGTGCCTCTGCCTGCCTGCTGCCAACAAAGAAAGGAATGATGATGATTCAGTAACAAGACCATGATGAGCGCCATCCACATCCACTCACCCCTCGCACACACACAAACAGTCCAAGCTTTGGCCTCCCATCAGTCTCACACGCTCCACCATGACCATGACCAGCATCCACTCACTCCACTCAGCTTACTGCAAAGCAAACGGCACACAGGTGCACAACAGTAACCTCACACGTCCAATCACACACACACACACACACACACGATGCAGCTATAGTAGCCTAGTGCCTAGTGGAATCCATCCAAGCCCTCCCGCATCAACTCAACTTGCTTGCCGCTTGATCACCACCAAGAAAGCAGTCCAACACCGCGCCAGCTTTTCAGACAAGACGATGACAAGTTTCCACCCCATCCCCATCCGCATCCCCATCCATGCATGCATGCACGAATCACACAGTCAGTCACAGCACTGCAGAGTTAGAGAGAGTGAGGTGAAAATAAATCTAGCTCTGATTGATTTCATTGATGGATGGAGGACTAGGGCACAGAGAATAACTGAGCTGCTAATCAAGCTAAATTGAAGCCTACGGAGATGACATGTTGTTAACTAAGAGGTTACAGTGAGGTTGGGGATCAGGCCGTTCCTTACACCGAGAGATGGATGGCTGGCTGGCTGAGCTACTACTGACTGACTGACTGCGGGCTAACTCTAAGTTTTTACAACAGGTGAATCAGAAAACCTAACGCTACATTTGCATTTGCATTTGCATCGCGCCCGCGGCATATGACAAGCTGCTGCTGCTGCTGCTTCTTCTGGTAGTGGTCATTTTGGTGCTACAGGGATCAATGGAGGAGCTCCTGGTGGTGGTGTGAGGTATGAAGCCCTAGCAGTCTAGCACCGTCCACTCGTACCGCCCGGGGAGCGGGCAGCCGCTCGCAGGACAGAAGTTGTACCTGATTTCAACATCACAGTCGAGTGTTAGCAAGTTTCTCTTTACAGTATGTGAAGAGCAGAAGGAAGCATGCTCTTACTTGTCCCTGAAGGTCTGGTGTTGCTGCTGCTCGGCGGCGGCGAAGAACTCGTCCATCTCCAGCGAGCTCGGCACGTAGCGGCAGACCGGCGTCTGCGCCCTGCGGCGGGAGTGGTTGCGGGCTCCTCCGGTCGCCGACCCGGGGGTGCTCATCGTCTCCGAGCTGTAGATGAGGCTGCACGGCGTCGTCTCCCTGGCGCCCCTGCACGCAGCACCGACGAACAGCACAACATGAGGTTCAGAAGCTAGAAATGCACAAGAGGGCCTTGCAAATTACGTAGTACTGCTGCAGAATCAAGCCTGGTTGGTGAGCTCAGATGAGACCAAGCTACAGGAAGCTGAACACGACAGCTCATTCATTTTCTAGCATGCCGCATGATCTTGTCCATTTCATTGCTAACAAGTGCCCCACATCACACAATGTGAGGTGTGCCTGATTATTGGCGCAGCAGCAGCACAAGCACGCTGAATGACTGAATGCTGACAAGCAAGCAACAACTTGGCCTAACACGGCCAAGCAAGCTGGTAAATGGGGGGAGCACGTTCAACATGCATACGCCGGGGGACAAAGGGACCACGCGCGAGATCAATCATACGAACAAGGTGTGGAATTAAAGAAGCTGGGGAAACATTTACCGAGGTCTTCCAAGGCCTGAATTACTAGAAGTAAAATCTTTTCTCTTCAAGTGGCTGGTGCAAATGCTCACAACAAGGGCCAAGGGGTAAATATGAATGGAGGCACTGGCTAGAACAAAAACGTGGTCCGGTCAGAGTGTCCATTCAAGCGGAAAGTTCCAGCCATATCCCTCCAGACAAGGGCAGGCATTCAATGGCGGCGGTGGCGCTCCGGTACAAGGGCCAATGATGAGCAGCTTGCCATTTTCACCCACGGCGGTGGCGAATGGGGCCCTGAGCGCGACGGCGGTGGCGCTCGGCTTTGTGGGATTGAAATTGCTGGCGAAAGGGCGGGAGAGGGGCCTCTCTCCCTCTGGTTGCTGTTGGGAAAGATTGGGGCCAGGCCAATGGAGGGCGGCTGTGGTGGGGAAGGGGAAAGGGGGCTACTTTCCCCTGCCACTACGGGGAAAAGGCGGAGGCCACGGCCACGGCCAATGGAGGAGGAGGAGGAGGAGGAGGCTCCACCAATCAAGTGCAGCGCCCACTTTGATTGGGGGTTGATTGAGTGCGCCTGGATGCATCTTTGTTTGGAGGGGAAAAATGGCGGCTTTTCTGGAGGGGGGGAAATAGGGGGGCCTTTTTCGCCGGGTCAACACAGCGGACAGGCGTTTCTTGGATTCTTTCAAGCTCCAGCCAGCCAACGGCTAAGGCTTGAGGAAATCAAGGCCAGCGGAGGCCTTGATTCTTGCACTCGTCTGAGAAAACTGATAGGGAGGGGGTTCTTGAGGTTGCCGGCGCCTGAGAGTTGAGATTTGAGAGCACGCGGCGGCGCTAATGGAGCAGGACGGCGACACGGCGGCGGATAAACCCTAAACCTCAGTCGTATTCGTATCGGCCGGGGCGGGGCGCGAGAGGGGATTGCTGACTGAGGCGGAGGGGGAGGATTGGCGGAAGAGGAAGGGGAGGAGAGAAAAGTCTGGTGCTCTGTTGTTACCTGTCGGTGGCGTCCCAGTCCAGGACGTTGTCGCCGAAGGAGACCTCGAGGTCGGCCTCGAAGCCCTCGGCGGCGAACGACGACGGCGCCTGCTCCATCCTCCTCCCACCGGCGGCCGGCGGCTGCGGCGCGTCCTCCTTGTCCTTGGGCCCCGGCGGCGGCTGCTTCTCGAGCCTCCTGCTCCTGAGCTCGAGGTAGTCGCCGGCCCCGGGGTCGCCGTCCTCGTGGCCCTTGCGCTGCGGCGAAGGGGACGGAGCGCGCTGCTGCTGCGCGGCGAGGGTGCGGGAGCGGGTGCGGACGCCGAGCAGCGCGCCGGCGACCTCCATGACGGCCACCTCCCCCGAGGCCTTGCTCTTGCGCATGTACTTGCCCATGGCGCCGGCTTGCTCTGCTTACTGTGCTTCCGGTGGGCGGGAGGCGGCGGCGGCGAGGTGGGCAGCTAGCTAGCTGGGCAACGGGAGGCGGGGGAATCGCGGGAATAATGGGCGCGTTGCGTTGCGCAGCGGGAAAAAGGGCGCGAGGGGGCGGGCGATTTGGCGGGCTCGGGCGCGCGACGCCGCCGCTGTATCTAGAGATGGAGAGAAAATCGGGGAGGACCCGCGCACGGCCTGGCCCTGGCCCTTGGGGTGGATGGTGGCGTCGCCGCGTGGGGGTGTGGTGCGGGTTTGGGGGTTTCCGAGGGCGGGCCACATGGACGTGCCTTGCCATGGTGGGGTATACTCTTGCAGTTGCATATTTGCAATGGTGGGATTTGGGGGTGGCATATCCTCAAGCATAAATGGGAGGCAAAAGGATGCTTATTGGATGTTTTAGGGAATAGGGGGGTGATGCCACTATTGTGGATAAAAGGAAAGGATATTCTCCTCACATACAAGGTAAAAGGGATTATTTTGACATGTACTAGGAGGTGTTGCTTTTGATTTTAAATACTACTCGTCGTTAGCGATCGGCAAAAAAAAACAATCATGGGTTTAGGGTCATGTCATGACGGCCGTGGTTTCGTTTCTATGAAATCGAACCGGGGAGCCGCTCCTTGGAGGTCTGGAAATACGAGAATTCGGTTACACATGCTTGAATTGGTACCATCGGAGTGTTATCTTGTGACATTCTAATTTTCACTGACGATAAAATGTAGTCCAACGGAATTAAGGATAAAGTTGTAATTCACGTTTGTCAATATATGCCTTGCTTCCTCTTTTCTTTTATGTTCAATCGGAATTAAGGATAAAGTGGTCCAACGAAATTAAGGATAAAGTAGTCCGACGAAATTAAGCAACCAAGGGACCATTTTCTCGAGAACCTTTCAGGAATATTTTTCATGCTCTCGTGCTAGAGTTGGCCCATTCTTTGTCGTCGTTTCAAATTGTTGTAAACGGAGATAAATGATACTCCTAAGTATTGATATGTATGACTCTGCATCCGTTGTTAGAATTGAAGCGTTGCTACTAGAGAAGGAAACAAGTTCACCGGCGCTCTATCGAAATTTGGACTCCCCAATACAAAACAAAGGAACTAATAAGGAACGGGCACGACTGTTCTTATCAGGGGTGTGAATAGTAAGATCATTTAAATAGCAAAAGAAACATTTGCATTTTTTATGGTGCAAGATGCTTATGTGCGTGATGCCCGTGTCAAATTCGATAATTGCATAAACATCATACATTTGAGCATCTTGCACGCCAAAAAAATAATCAATTTTTTCTTCTTCTTTTTTATTGTTCGCCAGGTATATACTTTAAATAAAAGGAGAACACAACGTCTACGGGTTCACGGAAATGTACAGATAAAATAAAAGTAACAGACAGGGACAACTTTCCTCTTGTCTTCAGTTTTCTGTTGTGCAACTAGCAAGTTGCCCATGCGTTGCACGGAACATCAAAATGCATTTGTATGAGTAGTTTATCGTGTGGGAGAAAATGATGAACGAGGGAATGCCTTATTTGTAAATGTGGAGAGGGGTGTGGGTATCTTTTTGCAAAATTGTCATTTTCTTTCCTATCCGTCAGATATAAATCGGATGGGCTATATTGCAAAATGACAGGAACAACATCATCGTTAACTCTGTTTTTTATAAAAGTAGAGATAACTGGTTTTAATGAATCCTGACTAGGAGTCTAGGACGGGGCTAGAGAAAAATAGACTCTGATCGCACACGGTGTTGATGAGAATGTTGCGCTGAAATAAGTGCCGATGGGCTTGTCTCAACCGAAAATATGATTTGCAATCATGAGACAGACAGTGGAGGTGTAGAGCCCGGGTCTTGGGGAGCAAGAAACACGGACGGATCGGATCGTGGGGAGCAAGAAACACAGCCGAAAATCAATTGAACATTTTTTAGTGTTTTTTTTGAGAAACACGTGTAACTTTATTTATACCCATAACAATTACAGGTAAAAAGAAATACAGGTACATTGATTTGGACCTAAGATTCAAAAATATAAAAAAAATAACTCCTATAACTAATAATTACAATGGAATCCCTAGAAAACACATTCTTCGTGGTATCGATCTCGAAGAAATACTCCAAAAACTTTGGTAAGAAGGCTGTAATTGGGCTGAAGGAACAAGGTTGTCACTCTTTCACCCGCACGAACATTATCAATAATATTTTCGAAAGCGCCTTGAGTCGCCCATCTAAAAAGATGGGAAGCCTTGATCGATGAACAAATGCTTGGGCCGATGATGATACCCTAGAAGTGTAGGCCGTCAAATCACTATATCTTCATTATGGTGACGATGAAAAATTTCAGGTCCACAAAGAATCAGATAAACAAAAAAAGCTTAACACATCAGCATAAACTCATCATATCCGAATGATCGGATATGCAAGGACGGTAAATTCGCCAACCTCATGGCATCATCGAAAGAACGAGGGGAAATTTATTCTCACAAAACTAATTACTAGACATTGATGAAGTACATAGAAATCTTGAAGATCCGATGTCCCTCCACCTCTTAGCGCCGGTATGACAACTAAAGACGAGGGGACCTAAATTTCTAAGATGGTGACGGTGACGGCGGCACGAGAACCCTCCTGGAACTCTCTCAAATTTCTCGAACCTCTTGTAGCTATGGCATCGGCGCCCGCACGGCCGCACCGTACCTTGGTTTGAATTCGGCGATAAGAGACGACGCGTGCGCACGGAGAGAGGGAGGAGGACGACGAGCTTTTGGGCTTTTGGCGGGGCGGCACGACGAGCTCCTCCGGCCGTGACTGGCCGCAGCTGCACTAGTACATACAGCTCGCCGTCCGCAGCCGCCAGGCACCTCGCCTAAACTCAAACTAGAAAGGGCATTGTACACACACTGCGCGCTAGCATGCCATTCGCAGAGGCAGCACGCTTATCTGATTTCCTCCCCACAAAATGATTTCTTGTGCCAAATATTCTAGCCTGGCATAGGGTCTTCTGTAGCACACACGCACGTACTCCTACACGCGTGCAAAGTAGACCATTGGAGGACCTGACCTCCACGTGCTTGTCCCCAAAGCGAAGAGATCCTGTGACTTTTAGCTGGGAAATCAGCTCTCCCTTCCCACAACCAAAAACATTCAAATAGCTGGTCTACTTCAGACTCCTTAGTAATAACAGTCCCTTCTCGTTCATGTGCTAAGAGCTATTTTCAGCAGATCATGCGACAAGCCACATCCTCTACCATAACCGTCGTTTTATGTGATCGAGACAAAAAATCGTCCCGACCAAGTCCTATAAAACGGCCGCCCCGCATTTTTTTTGCACGGAGCTGCATATTTCGACCGCACCCGACATGTCTCCAGCCCCCTCCTCCCTTGGTTTTGCCACGCGTGACTTGACGGGAAGGAAACCTCCGCCCCTTCATTGCCGCCCCCGCCCCCACGCTGCCCCTGCCGCCGATCTCTCTGGCCCCTCTGCATCTCGCCTCATCGCGCCACCAACCGTCGGTATGGAGTACCCGTAGCGCCTCTGCCGCCCATAGGTGCCGCCTCGTCCTTCTGAGGCTCCCGTGGCCGTGTTCCCTGCCGCTGTGGCAACTCCTTCAGTCGCCGGCATGAAGCGGAAGCGACAAAGGAATCACGTCATCCATAGAGCCATGCCCGCCGCCGTGCTCCCTCTCGCCGTGGCTGCTGGGCGAAGTCGTAATTGAAGGGTGCGAGGAAAAGGTTGGTTGCGGCTGAAGGTCGGGTGCTTCCTCCATGCCCTCCGGCGTGCCATGCCCCCCCCCCCCCCCCCCCCCCGACCTCGTCAACTCCACCCCGTCCACAATGCGTTCGATCAAACGCCCGAGAGGTAAAAAAGATCCCTTTGCATCGGTGATCTTTGGATCGACTTCGGAACGCCCACATTGATGTTGTTAGATTTGATCAAGATCGATGGTGGTTTGATCCTATTTTATTTTGTTTGCTTGTGCATTCGTATGGACAAACTTGGTACGTCATATGATTTTGGATATGAACTATTACGGCATGACTATTTTATAGTTGATTTCGTGCATCCATATAAAATTCTGGGTGATGTCAATATTCGCCCGTAAAATGATTTGTGGTACTAGGAGGGCTCCGACGCGGAACATGATCTCCTTAAAACGGTTTTGCGGGGCGGGATTTGCAAGGGATTCTTTAATACCCCTCCCACGCAACTTCAACACGGGCTATTTGAGTGTCAAAAGATGACTCTAAGGGCATCTCCAACGGCAATCTGTAAATTTTCTCTCGCGTCCGTCCGGGGGTGGGGGGGGGCAGTCCATGGACATGGATGTGGGAGGATGTCATCCAACTGTAGCCGCATACATTTAAACCTCTTTTTCAGGAAACCAGATAATGCAAACAAGGCCGTATTTCATATAAACATGATGGATTTCATTACATTCATATCAAAGTCGTGCTAGTCCAGCTCTAAAGGTATAACTAATACCTAATCTAAATGGTCACCGAAGCCCGTTCTTCGTGTCCGCCCATCAACCCCGAGAACGAAAGCTTCACCCACTTGCGCCTAAGTACTCTCCAGCTCTGCCTCAGTAACCTCCGCCTCCGGAGGCCCGGGAAGTAAAGTTGTCTGCCTCCATATCGCTGCAAAGCGACTAATTAGCCGAAATGGTGAGCCCACCAAGCCTGGCGTCAATAGGAGGGGAGGAACGGTGGCCTTCCTGGGACACGAGCGACAGTGACCTACTGTGCACTACTCTTCCTCGCTACCGCCGGCGCCCGCAGACATGCCGACTTCGTGTTCGCCGCTGATGGGCGCGGACTTGGCGATGTCCTCCTCGTTGTCGGTGAAAGTGCGTTATATCGACTAGAGGGGGGGTGAATAGGCGATTTTTATGAAAGTCTTCAAAACGTGGAAGTTATGAAGACAAACAGTAGAGATATGCCTATTACTATGCAGCGGAAGTTAGACTACACTAGGCAAGCCATGGTCAAGTATCAACAGAGTGAAAGCACAGTGACAAATAGTTGTAGTGTAATTAGGATCAGGTAGGAAGATACTATGAAGCCAAACAAATCATACACTCACGTTGTGAAGACAAAAGATAGAACAGACACGGAATGACTTCACAATGAGTGATCAGTAAGTAAAAGGAAGTGAAGATGAAACTAGTGACTTGTTGAAGACAATGATGTGTTGGACCAGTTCCAGTTGCTGTGACAACTGTACGTCTGGTTGGAGCGGCTAGGTATTTAAACCCTAGGACACACAGTCCCGGACACCCAGTCCTGAACACGCAGCTCAGGACACCAGGTCCTCACCGTAATCTCCTTGAGCTAAGGTCACATAGTCCTCGCCCAATCACTCTGGTAAGTCTTCAAGGTAGACTCCCAAACCTTCACAGACTTCGTTCACTGGCAATCCACAATGTCTCTTGGATGCTCAGAACGCGACGCCTAACCGTCTGGAGGATTCACAGTCCTCAAGTGTAATAAGTCTTCAGATCACACAGACAAGAAGACTTAAGTGATGCCCAATTTACTCTGGCTCTGGGTGGTTAGGGCTTTCTCCTCGCTAGGAATTTTCTCTCAAAGGCTTCGAGGTGGGTTGCTCTCAAACGACAAAAGCCGTGCACTAAAATCTGAACAGCCAACCGTTTATGGTTGTAGGGGGTGGGCTATTTATAGCCACTTGGCAACCCGACCTGATTTGTCCGAAATGACCTTGGGTCACTAAGGAACTGACACGTGTCTCAACGGTCAGATTTCAAACTCTCATGGCAACTTTACTTGGGCTACAAGCAAAGCTGACTTGTCCGGCTCTGGACAAGATTCGCTCTCATTGTCTTCACTCGAAGACATAGGTTTTTGGTTTAGGCATCACTTCAGTCATTCTGACTGGTTCTCCTGGACCCCACTTAACAGTACAGTGGTTCCTATGACTCAACACAAAAGAAAAAGAAGTACGAAAGATCTAAGTCTTCGAGCTCCATAGGCTTCATAACGTGTCTTCTCTTGTCATAGTCTTCAATGTGAATATCTTCATATACCACCTTTGACTTCAATGTCTTCACACATTTTTAGGGGTCATCTCTGGTAGTAAAACCGAATCAATGAGGGACTTCTACCTGTGTTATCCTGCAATTCTCACAAACACATTAGTCCCTCAACTAGGTTTGTCGTCAATACTCCAAAACCAACTAGGGGTGGCACTAGATGCACTTACATGTTGGGGAACGTTGCAGAAAACAAAAAAAATTCCTACGGTTTCACCAAGATCCATCTATGAGTTCATCTAGCAACGAGTGATCGGATTGCATCTACATACCTTTGTAGATCACGCGCGGAAGCGTTCAAAGAACGGGGATGAGGAAGGCGTACTCGACGTGATCCAAATCACCGGAGATCCTAGCGCCGAACGGACGGCACCTCCGCGTTCAACACACGTACGGTCAGCGTAACGTCTCATTCTTCTTGATCTAGCAAGGAGGAAGGAGAGGTTGAGGAAGATTCCTCCAGCAGCAGCACGACGGCGTGGTGGTGGTGGAGCTGCAGTACTCCGACAGGGCTTCGCCAAGCACTATGGAGGAGGAGGATGTGTTGGAGAGGGAGAGGGAGGCACCAAAGGCGTAGGGTGAGAGGTCCTCCATCTCCCCACTATATATAGGAGGGCCAAGGGGGGGGCGCCGGCCCTAGGAGATCCAATCTCCTAGGGGGGCGGCGGCCAAGGGAGGAATCCCTCCTCCCCAAGGCACCTAGGAGGTGCCTTGCCCCTTCGGGACTCTTCCCCTCTTGAACCCTAGGCGCATGGGCCTCTTGGGGCTGGTGCCCTTGGCCCATATAGGCTAAGGCGCACCCCCTACAGCCCATGTGGCCCCCCGGGGCAGGTGGCCCCACCCGATGGACCCTCGGGACCCTTCCGGTGGTCCCGATACAATACCGGTGACCCCGAAACTTGTCCCGATGCCCGAAATAGCACTTTCTATATATAATTCTTTACCTCCGGACCATTCCGGAACTCCTCGTGACGTTCGGGATCTCATCCGGGACTCCGAACAACATTCGGGTTACTGCATATACATATCCCTACAACCCTAGCGTCACCGAACCTTAAGTGTGTAGACCCTACGGGTTCGGGAGACATGTAGACATGACCGAGATCGCTCTCCGGTCAATAACCAATAGCAGGATCTGGATACCCATGTTGGCTCCCACATGCTCCTCGATGATCTCATCGGATGAACCACGATGTCGAGGATTCAATCAATCCCGTATACAATTCCCTTTGTCAATTGGTATGTTACTTGCCCGAGATTCGATCGTCGGTATCCCAATACCTCGTTCAATCTCGTTACCGGCAAGTCACTTTACTCGTACCGTAATGCATGATCCCGTGACCAGACACTTGGTCACTTTGAGCTCATTATGATGATGCATTACCGAGTGGGCCCAGTGATACCTCTCCGTCATACGGAGTGACAAATCCCAGTCTTGATCCGTGTCAACCCAACAGACACTTTCGGAGATACCCGTAGTATACCTTTATAGTCACCCAGTTACGTTGTGACATTTGGTACACCCAAAGCACTCCTACGGTATCCGGGAGTTACACGATCTCATGGTCTAAGGAAAAGATACTTGACATTGGAAAAACTCTAGCAAACGAACTATACGATCTTATGCTATGTTTAGGATTGGGTCTTGTCCATCACATCATTCTCCTAATGATGTGATCTCGTTATCAATGACATCCAATGTCCATAGTCAGGAAACCATGACTATCTGTTGATCAACGAGCTGTCAACTAGAGGCTTACTAGGGACATGTTGGTGTCTATTATTCACACATGTATTACGATTTCCGGATAACACAATTATAGCATGAATAAAGACAATTATCATGAACAAGGAAATATAATAATAATGCTTTTATTATTGCCTCTAGGGCATATTTCCAACATTACAATCTCCCCCTTTTTGGTGATTGATGACAAACTAGTTGAAGTTTTCAACATGGAATATAGTCTGTGAAATTGTAAAGGATAAGGAATTGTCTTCATAAGTTGCAAGGGCTCCCCCTGAAGATGTGCATATAAGTTAATTTGCTTTTGGAATGCAAATGCACATGGCAGGTTGTACTTGTGGAGAACCACTTCAGCTTATGATGACAATCCACTATGCATGTGAAAGTATATGAAGATAATGACATGCATAATGGAAAATGGACGTCTGCAGAATGAGATAAGTGCGGAATTTATCGTCACACATGCGGAATTTATATTCGCATAACAGGGTGGCAAACAAGTAGCAAACGACCATCTGGTTTAAGTGTTACAACTCATAAGAACCAAATGTAGCAAAAAAAAAGAGTTGTAAGCACGAAGCAAAATATAAGGCACCCGCCCATATGAACCCGCTTGAAGACTATCATTCTCATATGCTTCTCCCCCTTTTGTCAGTAATGACCAAAAAGGTTTGAAGACATAGAGTCTCTACCCGTTCCCATGAGGAGTAGATGAAGTAGCAGGGTTGTTGGCGTTGTTTGGCGATGCAGAAGAGCTTGGAGGTGCTGAAGCAGGTGGCGGTGAGGTAGCATCGTCTTCTTCATCAATGATTCTGGCAGTGACTGTGGCAGCAGAAGAAGAAAACTCAGAGTCTTCAAGAGATGGAGTCCCCATCAGCACAGCTCTTCGAGGAGGTGTGGAGTCAAATTTGAATCTCTCTGTGAAGCCATCCTCTTGAAGATCAGCTTCAGAAAGCATCATCGTTAGCCCTTTCCATGTGCGGCGACAGGTTTCATGGGCAACGAAAGCGTTCTTGGTGGCAAGATTTCGGATGCGATTTACATCCACCAAGAGGCTTTTCATATGTCTCTTCAACCAGTCATGATGCCTATCCTGCTTTCGATGAAGGGCCACAAGAAGCTCTCGGTCATTGAGAACACGAGTGCGCTTCTTGGGTCTTGAAGCAGTGGCACTGTCAGTGGCTTCAGTTGAAGCAGGGTGTGGTGCACGTGTAGTGCCAGCCAAAGGATACACCCTGGAGATGGCTTCAACACCTTCAACGTTTTGAGTGAAGCTCTGGTGTTCTGCATTCTGAAGACTCAAAGGTTGCTTGGCAGGCTCAGGATATATAGCTTCAGCAGAGGTATCCACATCTGGCAAGAAGATCCGATGGTTGCGGGCTGAGGGCTGATATGAGATCACAGAGTGAAGCTTGATCAGTCTCATTACCCAAGGAGCATAGAACTTCAAACCAAGTAAATCTGAGCCTGATGCAGCAAGTTGGCGTATGAAGAAGTCCTGTGCGTTGAAGCATTTGCCATGAAGGATACAAAATATCAGAGTCTTCATTGCACCCTCGATCTTGGCATTTGGAGAGTGCCCTTTGATAGGCCAGAGAGTCCGCCGGATAATGTGATAGATGGTTCTGGGCAGGTACTCAAAGTCTTCAACGAAGAACTCTGTTGGATAAGGAGCATCGTGGGGCAATGGCTTCATCATGGAGAGCATCTGACTCATATTCGGTTCAGGCCTCTGGAATATGCTCTCAAGAACTTCAGTGTGTAGTGGACAGCCTTCCTCGAAGAATTCGCCAGGAGTGGGCAGGCCGGTGAGCTCAATGATATCGAATGCATTGGCTTCGTGATGGACATTGCCAGTCATCCACTCCAGGGCCCAAGTCTTCGGATCTCTGTTGTATCCTTTGATGTGGAGGGTGGCATAGAATTGCAGCAGAAGCTCTTCATTCCAGTGCTCTTCATCAGTTACAAACTGCAGCAGACCCACTTGCTTGAAGCAATCCAACGCTTCCTCTAAACAGGGCAGACCAGCAATGGCTTCAACATCAAGGCGCTTGTGCGGGAAGATGCGACCTTGGTTGTATAGGATGCATGAATAGTAGCTACGCTGAGGATAGCTCCAGAACCTATCTGATGAAATCCTTTCCCTTGAATAGGGGTTGTATATGCTGATGCAGGACCTGGGAACCTCGGCAGCCTTGGGACTGGCTTCTGGACATGAGGCCTGTGCTCAACATGGTAATCAAATTGAGGACCTGCAGCAGACTCAGGAACAGAAGTGTCTGGATCAGTAGCTTCGCTGTCTTCTGAAGCTCTTGGTGGGGAGGGCTCCACATTGGCTTCAGTGTTGGTTGTGGGAGCCTTAATATTTTCAGCCTCCGCTTGACTAGCTGGAGGGTCGGTCACAAGCACGTTCTCCTGGAGAACTGCTTCTTGGTGGAGCATAGGAGTGGGCTCTTGCGGTGCTTCTTCTGCGGCTGATGCAGCCGGAATGTCTTTAGCATAGACTTGAGGCCTTGGACCTTTGCGAAGCCTGCAGAATGCAGATGATGCCTGTGGGGTTGGAGTGGGCTGGGCCTCATTGTCTTCTTCCTCTTGAGGGCGATCCGCCCATGAAGCATCCTGTGCAATTGGCATCAGTGGACGACCAATGCTGATGAGTTTGCTGTGTTCTAATTCAGGAAGGGCTGCAACATCTTCTACATTGTCATGATGACCAATGTCTTCAGCAGCGATGAGATCAGCTGCTGGAATGTCTTCAGGAACAGGAGCCTCTGTGGAAGCAGGCTCATGCACCGTCAGTTGACGTTCTGCGTCAGGGTAAACCATAGAAATAGGTTCAACTATCAAGGGCTTTGTGGGAGCAGCCTGAGATTTCTTGGTCTTTCTCTTTTTCTTGCTGGGGGCAGTAGGAGAGGCTTCAGAGCTTTTCCTCTTCCTGGCTTCAGCCTCAGCAGTTCTTGTCTGCTTGAGCTCTGAAACTGTTGACCGGCTCTTTGGCTTCGAGCCAGTCGTTGCAGTTGGGAAAACAAGCGGAACTGCTTCCTGCCTTGGTGCCTCTTGTTCAGCTGGAACAGTCTTCTTCTTTTTCTTTGCGGCCATCTTGGGGTCGATGCTAGGACGCCCAAGTGCCTTGCGCTTCTCAGCCTCATTGTAGGCTTGCACACATCTGTCAGTCAGAGACTTCATTCGCTCACGTGAGCCCTGAGCTTCTGCATGCTTCTTCAGAAAGTTTTCCTTTAGCTCATGCAACATGATCTTGAAGCTCTTCACTTCTTGCATGTTGAGCTTTGCCATATTCTTCTTGAACTGAGCCTTTTCATGATCAATTTTCTGCTTCAGTTCAACAATGCGCTGGGCAATGGCAAGTTCTGAAGCAATAGCGCCCTGGAAAGCGACGCTGAGGCCAATGGGCAGCTGCAGATCTTCGAAGCTGATGTTTGGTGTGGCAAACCATTCATCGATGAAGTTGTGGATGATGGCGACATCAAAGAGAGGCAAATTGTTGAAGATTTCAGCTTCTTCTTTGCTCTTGATGAGCTGCTCGAGAGCGTCATCTCCAAGATCTTCATCACTTGACAGATCAATGGCTTCGCTGCGCAGAATGGCAGCAGCTGTGAGCTCTTTGCCGGTGTGTGGCTGAGGCATCTTGGCCTTCTGGGGCTTGGAGACGCGGGATACGTCTTCAAACTGCACACTGTCTTCAGGAGGTGCAGTTGCCAATGGCTTCGCCCTTGAGATTTTTGGTGAAGGGGCCGGCTTTGAAGCTTTTGGCTTCTTCGACTGCTTTGGCTTCGGTATAGCAGGAGCTTCATCAGACTCAGAGTCAGCTGGAGGGTCATTCACGGCAGTCCCTTGGACTAAGATGCGGGTGATGAGGCCCTCAAGGTTGGCATACGGACCGATGATATTGGGTTCTGCGTCGCGTGTGCCATCTGCCCTTGGTGCTGAGGGGCCAGGGTTGAAGTCTAACCCAAATTTCTTCTTGTTCTGCTTCGCTGATTCTTGGGCAAACTGGAAGTTGCGCTTGAACAGATTGTCGTCACGACACCAGAGTAGTGACGACGAATGTGCATCATCAGGCTGTGGCCCACGGACCATGCATGGATAGAAGCTTTGGGCAATAGCTTCATCTCTGGACCTGGGTACAAGGTTCTTGTATAAGATGTCTCCCCACGGTCTTTTGATGGCACTTTTCTCAGCATACTCTTGGGTTGTGAAGCGGTATTTGAACCATTGTTCTGCCCAATAGTGTCGAATCCATTGGATTCGGGTCTTGCGCTGCCCATAATTCTCTTCAGGATCTGTTTTGTACATTTCTGCCAGTTCATCAGGCAAATCTTTGGATGTTTCTCCACGTCGCTGTCTGCCCCCCTTCCTTGCTGCTGTTTCTGAAGCCATAAACTTTAACTTGAAAGGCTTCAAAGGCTTTCTTTTGCTGGACCAACAGGAACTGGTTTCAGGAGAATTTATGTGATGCTGTAGGAATTCTGCAAATGAATGCAGACTATGAGAACCAAAGGATTCTCCCACGGACATGTACCTGTGACAGCATTAAGGTGCGAGGGAATGGGAAGAGGTCATATGCATTCTCAGAAGATTTTGAAGATAAATCAGTTTAGAAGACATTGACCTCATCGTGCGAAGACATTCACTTACAGATAAGAAGTTGGTTCCAGATTTGTACGAATCCTCAGATCAGTACAAGTGAGGAATCTAACTACTTTATGAAGCACAAGTGAATATACTAGGCATGTTATGAGATGCAGTTTGAGAGAGATCTAGCTTGTGTGAACAGAAACTTCTTGTGGTAGAAAGTGACAGAACAAGAGGATCTATGGTGCTGTAAAAAGGCAGTTTTATTTACCACACTGAGAACTGCTAGACGGAGCGAGAGATGAGGCCGAGCAGTTCACTCGTCCGTGCCCTAACTTGGCGACGGAGGAGACCTACGGCGACGGCGGAGAGGACGATGTCCGCGGTCGGCGTGAAGACGGCGTCGGAGAGGTTGCGGCAGCGAAGCGCTTCGTCGCCGGCGTCGTCGAGAGCTAGCGGTGGCGCTAGGGTTCGTGCGAGGGTGGAAGAAGAGATAGTTACCGCAGTGAGTGTGTATTTATAGGCACATGAGCGGCACTGTGCTGTTACACAGGTGCCCCTGGCGATTCGAATCTAAGGAACGCGTGGCCAGTTTGCGGAAGTTTGGGGTTTGTTCCACGTCCCACGCATGCCTGGATTGTCGGGTGGTCGTTCCTGCTTCTCCGGATTTTATGTGGAGGAATGAGCATTGAAAATGGACTTTATGGTTGTCTCTATATCTTCTGCTGACAAGGACGCAGTGAAGACATTCGACAGTTTCAATAGAATGTATATGACTTAGAGAGATAGAGTTTGAGATAGAAAGCATAGAGAAGTTGGGGTCCGATCACATTCACTTAGTTCAAAAGATTCAACACGAAGATATAGTTATAAGTGAATGTTGTAGAGGACAGAACACTAGCACATATATATATATATATATAATCAACATAGTGAAGATAATCATGAAAACATGTTGAGTTCGAAGCCAAAACCAAATGTGAAGACATTGCAAGATAACGCCATGAGTGAAACACTTCAAAACAGAACGTTTGGTGGTGGCGTTACCCACCGTATAGGAAGTATTAGACCCAGACACGGCACACAATTATCGTGGCGCTCCGAAGTCAAATTCCACATTAATGTATTCACACTTAGAATGTATGTCTTCATTGATTGAAGATATACTTTACTTTGTGTGTTGCACATCTAAGTCATCATATGCATAAGTGTTAGGATGTGTGCCTGATCACAGGACATTTGAGGATTCCAGGATATTTAGCTCACACCGTAACTTGCAAAACCTCTTCTCATCCAAGGGCTTGGTGAAGATATCTGACAATTGCCCTTCAGTGTTGACGTGTATAATATCAATGTCTTCCTTCACAACATGATCTCTGAGAAAGTGATGACGAATTTCAATGTGCTTTGTCTTCGAGTGCTGAACTGGGTTGTTGGCAATCTTGATGGCGCTTTCGTTGTCGCAGTAAAGTGGCACTTGCTTCAGATGAATGTCATAGTCCTTGAGTGTTTGCTTCATCCACAGAAGCTGAGCGCAACAAGATCCAGCAGCAATGTATTCAGATTCAGCAGTGGAGAGAGATACACAGTTCTGCTTCTTTGAAGACCAACATACAAGTGATCGTCCCAGAAAGTGACATGTGCCTGATGTAGACTTGCGATCAACTTTGTCACCAGCATAATCAGCATTCGAGAATCTAACCAAATCAAACTCTGAGCCCTTTGGATACCATAATCCTAGAGTTGGGGTGTGAGCCAAATATCGAAGAATTCGGTTCACAGCTAAGTGATGCGACTCCTTTGGTGCCGCTTGAAATCGAGCACACATGCAAACACTAAGCATAATATCTGGCCTAGATGCATATAGATAAAGTAAAGAACCAATCATGAAGCGGTATACCTCTTGATCGAACTCTTTACCATTGTCGTCGGGACCCAGATGATGTTTGGCTGGCATTGTTGTTGTGAAGCCTTTGCAGTCTTGCATACCGAACTTCTTCAGGCAATCTTTGAGATACTTCTTTTGAGATATGAAGATGCCATTGCGTTGTTGTCGTATTTGAAGACCAAGGAAGAACTTCAGCTCCCCCATCATGGACATCTGATATTGCTCTTGCATCATATATCCAAACTCTTCACTGTACTTCTGATTGGTGCAGCCGAAGATAATGTCATCCACGTATATTTGGCACATAAACAGTTCACCATCATATGTCTTCGTGAAAAGAGTGGGATCTAGGGAACCAGGTATGAAGCCTTTGCTCTTCAAGAAGTATTTGAGTGTGTCATACCAGGTCCTAGGGGCTTGTTTGAGGCCATACAGTGCCTTGTTGAGCTTGTATACCATGTCAGGATGTTTTGGATTTTCAAAACCAGGCGGTTGTGCAACATACACTTCTTCTTCAATCTTGCCATTGAGAAAGGCACTCTTCACATCCATTTGATATAGAAGTATGTTATGATGATTTGCATAGGCCAGCAGTATGCGTATGGCTTCAAGCCTAGCCACAGGAGCAAATGTTTCATCGAAGTCAATGCCTTCCACTTGAGTATATCCTTGAGCAACAAGACGAGCTTTGTTTCTGACAACTTGACCATGCTCATCTTGCTTGTTGCGGTATATCCATTTGGTGCCTATTATGTTGTGCTTCCGTGGATCAGGACGCTTAACCAGTTCCCATACATTATTCAGCTCAAACTGTTGAAGCTCTTCTTGCATAGCTTGAATCCATTCAGGTTCCATGAAGGCTTCTTCAACTTTCTTGGGTTCTGATATTGAGACGAATGCGAAGTGCCCACAGAAATTTGCTAGCTGAGTTGCCCTTGAACGAGTGAGTGGAGCAGGTGCATTGATGCTATCAATTATTCTTTCAATCTGCACTTCATTGGCAACACGAGGATGTACAGGGCGAAGACTTTGCTCTTGCTGATCCATGCTGTTGTTGGGAGGAATGTCTTCAAGCTGAGCATTGTCTTCATGTTGATCAGGTGCTGAGATGATAAGTTCTTCTTCAAGATGAGCTTCAGAAGGTATAATCTCTCCAGTTCCCATTAGCTTGATTGATTCACTAGCTGCAATTTCATCTAGCACATTTGGCAGTTGCTCTCTTTGTGAACCATTTGTCTCATCGAACCGCACATCTACTGTTTCAACCACTTTGTAATGAAAGAGATTGAAGACTCTGTAGGAGTGCGAATCCTTTCCATATCCAAGCATAAAACCCTCATGTGCTTTTGGTGCAAACTTTGAGGTGTGGTGTGGGTCCTTGATCCAGCACTTTGCGCCAAATACTCTGAAGTAACTGACATTTGGCTTCTTGCCTGTTAGGAGTTCATAAGATGTCTTGTTTAGAAGCTTGTGAAGATAAACACGATTGATTGTATGGCATGCAGTGTCAATGGCTTTAGTCCAGAATTTTCTTGGAGTCTTGTATTCATCTAGCATCGTTCTGGCTATCTCAATGAGTGTTCTGTTCTTGCGTTCGACGACGCCATTCTGCTGTGGCGTGTACGGAGCTGAGAATTCATGTGTGATGCCCAACAAGATATGTATCAAGGCCAGTGTTCTTGAATTCAGTGCCATTGTCACTTCTGATGTGCTTTATCTTGGCGCCAAAATTGTTCATAACACGATTGGCGAAGCGTCTGAAGACATCCTGCAGTTCAGTCTTGTAAAGAATTATGTGCACCCAAGTATATCTAGAATAATCATCAACAATAACAAAGCCATAGAGGCAAGCAGTAGTAGTAAAAGTTGAGTAGTGAGTGGGACCAAAAAGATCCATGTGAAGCAGTTCGAAGGGTCGAGTAGTGGTCATGATTGTCTTCGAGGGATGTTTTGCCCTCGTCATCTTCCCTGCTTCACAGGCACCGCATAAGTGGTCTTTCTTGAACTTGACGCCCTTGATCCCTATGACGTGCTTCTTCTTCGCAAGGGTGTGGAGGTTCCTCATGCCAGCATGCCCAAGCCTCCGATGCCAAAGCCAGTATTCTGAATCTTTTGCAAGAAGACATACTGCAAGTTGTGGCCCTGCTGAGAAATCTACCATATACAAATCATCTTTCCGATACCCTTCAAACACTAGAGACTTGTCAGATTTCATTAGTACAAGGCAACGATATTTTTCAAACATTACGATCATGTTCAAATCGCAAAGCATTGAGACAGACATTAAGTTGAAGCCAAGGGATTCAACAAGCATGACTTTATCCATGTGTTGATCCCTTGAGATTGCAACTCTACCTAGACCCAATACCTTACATTTACCAGTGTCAGCAAATGTGATGTGGCTCTTGTCGGATGGACGTAAGGTTGAGTCCATAAGAAGGCTTCTTTTGCCAGTCATGTGATTTGTACACCCACTGTCAATAATCCATTCTGAAGACTTTGAAGACGCTGGTGTCGTACCCTACAGTGCAGTTAGGGGGATAGGCTTCACGAAGAGAATTGTGAAGCAAAAACATTTGACGAACCAGTGGGTTATGAAAACTTAGATCCAGATTAAGACTAATAGGAAGAGTAGCATGCGATTCAGGAACGAAGTACATAATGATGCCATTCGGGCATTTTATCTTGCGCCCTACAAGATTTCTAAGGTCCCCAACAGTAGCATCAGAAGATTTTGGTTTTCTACTGGAGACCTTTCCCTGCAAAAGAGAGTTAAGCTTTCTTAACCACCCACATCTTCAAGGGTGGCTTAGAAGCAATAAGTCTAAGTGCAGCATCTGAGAATTTTGGTTTTGGAGCCCTAGCAAACAGTCTAGCAGGCGGACAATAGTACTCATAAGAATAGGCAGAATAGTTTTTGGTCATATGAACATGACGGTTTGATGAACCGCTCTCATATTCATATGCCTGAGTATGGTTTCCCTGCAAAACATTTGCGTTAGTGCGACTCAGGTGAGTCCTCTGTCTGTATGAAGCCTTTAGACCGTATGAAGCCTTTGGTCTGAGGTTTGTCTTCTTCATGTGAGGTGTCATGAAGACATTCACAGGAAGATTTTCCAGACACTTTTTCGGAACCCAGATCTTCTTCATAGGCGGTCCATTCCTGCAGTTAGTACCAATGTACCTGGCAAACACTTCACCATTCTGATTCTTAAACAGTATATAGTTTGCATCAAAGGATTCATCAATGATAATGGGGTTAGCACAAGTGAAGCTAGATAAATTGGATGGATCTGCTGAAGGTTCCTCTGCAGCAACCCACTTGGTTTTGGGGTACTGCTCAGGTTTCCAGTAAGAGCCATTTGCATTTATTTTCCTTACGAACCCAACACCCTCTTTCCTAGGGTTTCGGTTCAGAATCTGCTTCTTGAGGACATCACATAATGTCTGATGTCCTTTAAGACTTTTGTACATCCCTGTTTCAAGCAATGTCTTCAACCTAGCATTCTCATCAGCAATAGCAGTCGTATCCTCAGCAGAGGGGTTAGTTACCACATAAACAGTTGAAGATATTGCAACAGCAATAGCAGTGGAACATTCAGCAACAGAAGTAGCATTATCACGCTCAATGCATTTAAGACATGGTGGTTCAAATCCTTCCTGAGCGGAACTGATCTGTTCGGCGCGAAGTGACTCGTTTTCCTTTTGAAGATCTTCATGAGCCGCTCTCAATTTCTCAAGTTCTTGCTTCCTTTGAAGATAATTATAGGAAAGCTTTTCATGAGTTGTTGAGAGAGTATCATGACGATCTTCAAGTTCCTGATACTTAACATGAAGATTTTTTATGTCTTCAATTAAGGATTCAGATTGAGTCATTTCAGCACCCAACAGATCATCACTTCTGTCTAACAATTTTTGAATATGTTCCATGGCTTTCTGTTGTTCAGTTGCAATTTTAGGAAGTGTTTTGTAACTGGGTTTTGAATCACAATCAGAGTCATCGTCATTAGATGTTTGATAGTGAGTAGTGTGTTTGTTTACCTTGGCACCGCGTGCCATGAAGCAGTAGGTAGGAGTGGAGTCGTTCTTGTCATTTGCATCGGTGTCGGTGATGAAGTCATTGTCTTCAGTGTTGAAGATGGACTTGGCGACGTATGCTGTAGCCAGACTTGCAATGCCAGAATCAGATTCCTCCTCAGACTCCACCTCTGCCTCCTCAGAAGCGGACTCCTCCTCTGAATCCATTTCCTTCCCAACAAACGCACGTGCCTTGCCAGATGAGCTCTTCTTGTGTGATGAAGACTTTGAGGAAGACTTGGAAGAAGACTTTGTGTATTTCTTCTTCTTCTTGTCGTCTGAGTCATATTCCTTGCTCTTCTTCTTCTTTCTGTTCTCATTGTCCCACTGTGGACACTCAGAGATGAAGTGTCCAGTTTTCTTGCACTTGTGGCATGTTTTCTTCTTGTAGTCATGAGCAGAAACTTCATCATTCCTTGAGCTTGATCGTGAAGACTTTCTGAAGCCTTTCTTCTTGGTGAATTTTTGGAACTTCTTCACTAGCATTGCAAGTTCCCTTCCAATGTCTTCAGGATTATCAGAACTGCTGTCAGATTCTTTGTCAGATGAGGAAACAGCTTTTGCCTTCAAGGCACGAGTTCACACATAGTTTGGACCGTAGATATCTCTTTTCTCAGAAAGCTGAAACTCATGTGTGTTGAGCCTCTCAAGTATGTCAGATGGATCGAGTGTCTTGAAATCAGGACGTTCTTGAATCGTCAGGGCCAGGATGTCAAATGAACTATCAAGTGATCTCAGCAGCATCTTGACGACTTCATGGTTGGTGATCTCAGTAGCGCCGAGGGCTTGAAGCTCATTTGTGATGGCGGTGAGTCGATCAAATGTGTGCTGTACATTCTCATTGTCATTTCGCTTGAAGCGGTTGAAGAGGTTGCGAAGGACACTGATTCTCTGATCTCTCTGGGTTGAGATGCCTTCATTGACCTTGAAGAGCCAGTCCCAGACCAGCTTAGATGTCTTCAAAGCACTCACACGGCCATACTGTCCTTTGGTCAGATGACCACAGATGATGTTCTTGACAGTAGAGTCCAGTTGAACGAATTTCTTGACATCTGCAGCAGTGACACCTTCTCCAGTCTTGGAAACGCCGTTCTCGATGACATACCATAGGTCGACGTCAATGGCTTCAAGATGCATACGCATCTTATTCTTCCAGTAGGGATATTGAGTTCCATCGAAGACGGGGCACGCAGCGGAGACTTTGATTATCCCTGCAGTCGACATAGCTAAAACTCCAGGTGGTTAAACCGAATCACACAGAACAAGGGAGTACCTTGCTCTGATACCAATTGAAAGTGCGTTATATCGACTAGAGGGGGGGTGAATAGGCGATTTTTATGAAAGTCTTCAAAACGTGGAAGTTATGAAGACAAACAGTAGAGATATGCCTATTACTATGCAGCGGAAGTTAGACTACACTAGGCAAGTCATGGTCAAGTATCAACAGAGTGAAAGCACAGTGACAAATAGCTGTAGTGTAATTAGGATCAGGTAGGAAGATACTATGAAGCCAAACAGATCATACACTCATGTTGTGAAGACAAAAGATAGAACAGACACGCAATGACTTCACAATAAGTGATCAGTAAGTAAAAGGAAGTGAAGATGAAACCAGTGACTTGTTGAAGACAATGATGTGTTGGACCAGTTCCAGTTGCTGTGACAACTGTACGCCTGGTTGGAGCGGCTAGGTATTTAAACCTTAGGACACACAGTCCCGGACACCCAGTCCTGAACACGCAGCTCAGGACACCAAGTCCTCACCGTAATCTCCTTGAGCTAAGGTCACATAGTCCTCGCCCAATCACTCTGGTAAGTCTTCAAGGTAGACTCCCAAACCTTCACAGACTTCGTTCACTGGCAATCCATAATGTCTTTTGGATGCTCAGAACGCGACGCCTAACCGTCTGGAGGATTCACAGTCCTCAAGTGTAATAAGTCTTCAGATCACACAGACAAGAAGACTTAAGTGATGCCCAATTTACTCTTGCTCTGGGTGGTTAGGGCTTTCTCCTCGCTAGGAATTTTCTCTCAAAGGCTTCGAGGTGGGTTGCTCTCAAATGACAAAAGCCGTGCACTAAAATCTGAGCAGCCAACCGTTTATGGTTGTAGGGGTGGGCTATTTATAGCCACTTGGTAACCCGACCTGATTTGTCTGAAATGACCCTGGGTCACTAAGGAACTGACACGTGTCTCAACGGTCAGATTTCAAACTCTCATGGCAACTTTACTTGGGCTACAAGCAAAGCTGACTTGTCCGGCTCTGGACAAGATTCGCTCTCATTGTCTTCACTCGAAGACATAGGTTTTTGGTTTAGGCATCACTTCAGTCATTCTGACTGGTTCTCCTGGACCCCACTTAACAGTACGGTGGTTCCTATGACTCAACACAAAAGAAAAAGAACTACGAAAGATCTAAGTCTTCGAGCTCCATAGGCTTCATAACGTGTCTTCTCTTGTCATAGTCTTCAATGTGAATATCTTCATATACCACCTTTGACTTCAATGTCTTCATACATTTTTAGGGGTCATCTCTGGTAGTAAAAGCGAATCAATGAGGGACTTCTACCTGTGTTATCCTGCAATTCTCACAAACACATTAGTCCCTCAACTAGGTTTGTCGTCAATACTCCAAAACTAACTAGGGGTGGCACTAGATGCACTTACAGTCGGTCTCGTCAAACAACGCCTCGTCCGCGTCGTCGCTCTCCATGTAGGTGGCCGCCACCGGGCGAGGTAGATTTCACGGGTGGAGCGGTAGGACTCGAGCACCGGATGTTGCTCCGCCAGGTTCGCGTCTGACGCGACAACCCTGTCAGCGGGAAGCTGCTCCTTCGCCTGCAGGTGCTCTCGCAGGAGGTGGTGGTTGTAGGCGGCGTCGGCCTGCGCCTCTCGAAACTGCTCCTCCCGCACCATGTCCTTGTAATGGGCACGTGCCCTCCGATGGTCAAGGTGCAATGCACCGGCGAGGTTGGCGTGAAGGAGGAGGGTGGCGCCGGTTCATCGTCAGCAGCGACCTTGATTGGGATGTCATTGTCCTCCAGCTGCCTGCCAGCCAACCAGACGGCAGCAATGACGGCCATCTCCTTTTTCTGGTCCGATGGCAACTTTGGCGGGGTAGGGGCATCAGTTTTTATAGCAACGGTGAGCGGCAGATGGACGGGTGGCGTCGGAGGAGATGCCTCGGCAACCGTGTGGCATCAAGGTGGGCAGCAGACAAGCGAATGGACGGCCGGCCGCCATGTCGTTTGAATGAACGGTAGTCACCTGCACCGGGAAGCGGCGCGGGCGGCGCTCTCTCGGCTGACGCCAGTGAGCGGTCTTGTCCGCTCTAGCCGGGCATAAATGCGGGCGCTGACCGACAACGCATGGGAAAATGGGGTTTTTTGATGGGTCAGAAGCGGGCGTGATAGCAGTCCGGACTCCTGCAAATTTTCCCCTTGTTTGTCTTCGGTTTACGGGAGTAATCACGTCCGAACCGTGCGATGGACCGATACAGACCCATCTTGGATGGTTACACCGTTACTCGGTCCCGATAACATGGTCCAAACAGATACGGAAAAATTTGAGGGTCGGTGTCGGAGTCTTGGAGATGCCCTCAGTTGTCATCATCATTTGAGAGGACCAACCCCAGCTTAAGAGGAGACTAGAATCGTGAAATAATGACCGACTCATAACTAGTATAGGATGCAGGATACGGACGGGAATGCGCCACGATATACTATACGAGCAGAAGCAGCGTGAGTAGAGTAGTATTACTGCTACAGTCTACAGAAACAGTGGTGTGAATGGACCTTGTAGCAGTAGAACCTCTGGCGGGCATCATCATGGCCCCGTTTTGAATGCCCCGAACTCTACGTCACGATACGATACGCCTGCGCACAACTTTCTGGCTACGCGCTGCCCTACCACTACCATCATACTAGTAGATAGTACCACGATGTTGATGAGCGTAACTCCCGCAGCAGCTACGTATAAAAGTCCACTGTGCACGCTGCAGGCGCAGGCATGTCATTCATCGGGCCGCCCAGCCGGTACAACTACGAGTTATTATTGGCACTGAAACACGTACGTACGTACGTACGCGCGCTGGGTTGAAGTGGCGTCGTCCCCTCCCCGCAGACAGACACGGCGCAGGGCCGTGGATCCGGCCGGCGGGCCCCTCCTCCGGTCTGCACGGAGCGACGGCGCCGCCGTGCCGGTGGCTTCATCGCTCGACAGTGAAAGCCCCGACCGGGCCTTTTTCTGGCCATGGTTTAAAGCCGGTCGATCCTAGTACGCTCAACTGGGAGAAGCAGGTGGCTAGCTTACGAGAGATCGTGCAATGCTGTGTTGCATTGCCTCAAAGTGTGCACGCGGGGCAGGCAACTTTTTTCTGAGACACGTGCTCTCCGGTACTTGTGTGTTTGAATGGCTGACAAGGTTCCTTCCTGGAGACAAGGAGTAGAATCTATTTCGTAATTATACCACGATTCGATTTTGATAAGTAATAAGGGACCCGTAAATTTCGTCTATATCCGTCCGTGGATAGGGGGTCAGTCCGCTGACACTGATGCGGGAACCTATCATTCAACGCTGATTTCAAACACTTTTTCAACAAACAAAATGAAATTCATACAAACACAGCAAATTTCATATAAACGAGACGGAATTTATTATATTTTGGACATATTTAACTAAAATAGTTAAAACTATGTGCACGTTCGGCCGCGCGGAACTCCATTCTCACGACACAGATACATACACTACACTAGTCTACGGCCAGCCACGGCGAATTTCTTTGTCTTCTCCATGTCCGACGGCCTACTCTCGGACTGCCGTAAGCCGAAAGGTATATACTTCATCGCAAAGGGTGGTTCACTTCCCCATGTAAGGCAGCGCCGCTCATCGGAGTGAAGACCGCCGGAATGTGCTTCAACAGGAGTGGAAGGGACGATTGTGGCCTACGACAGGGCAAGACACCGACTGTGTACGCCGGGTAATGGCCTTCATAGTACCAAGCAGCTGGCGCCTCCCGTGTTCTACTTCTCATCGATGATGGCGCCGGACGCGGACAATGGACACCACATCGCCAATCTCCACGAAGCCGACTTCTTTCTTCGCCGGCAGAGTGCAGTCACAGACAAGTTGACGGCTGATGGCGTGGTCGCAGTCATGAGAGGACCGGTGCGACACGACGTCGTCCACGACAACCACGATGCCTGTGCCGTCGTTGTCCGCCGCGTGTCGGCCTGTAGCAACCCGCCACTCCTCAGCAAGCTGGCTTGAAGTGACGAGTTGTTGAACGACGAGCCCGCTTGGAGTTTCTGTCTCCGCGAGCTGGCTTACAACCGCCTCGACTGTCGATGAAGGTAAAGCACAAAGTTGCTTGGCTCGTATCCGGCGGGCTCGACGGGCCACCGCAGTTTGCGCCCCGCCTCCATGGGCACGAAGCCGGTGCGTCCATGTACAGCGTTGTCGACACGGCCGACTCCAACCTTATCACCGGCATAGTCCGAATCAAGTGGCCAACAAAATCAAAATAAGACTTCTTAGGATACCAAAAGCCAAAGTTTGATGTATGAATTAAATATCGCACTTTCCGTTTCAATGCCATAAGATGACACTTTTTGGGGAACGCTTGATATCATGTACAGATGCACAAACTTAGCATAGTATCAGGATGGGAGGCCCATGGATATAACAATGAACCAATGGGCTACAAGTAACCAACACTGAAACACGTAAGTACGTACGCGCGCTCGGTTGAATGGCCGTCCCCTCCCAGCAGACAGACACGGCGCAGGGCCGTGGATCCGGCTGGTCGGCCCCCCCTCCGGTTTGCACGGAGCGACGGCGCCGCCGTGCCGGTAGCTTCACCGCTCGACAGTGAAAGCTCCGGAGGTGATACTGCGCTCGTGCGCGTTCTCCGCCCGGGCTTTTTTCCGGCTATATATATGGTTGAAAAGCCGCTCGATCGTACGCTCAACTGGGAGAAGCAGCCAGCTAGCTTACTTGAGATCTTGCAACGCTGTGTTGTACTGTATTGCCTCAAAGTGTGCACGCGGGGTAGGCAACTTTTTACGTGACACGTGCTCTCCGGTACTTGTGTGTTTGAATGGCTGACAAGGCTCCTGGAGACAAGGAGTAAAATATATTCGTAATTATACCATGATTCGATTTTGATAAAATCATAATTCGTCCAAGATTCTTTTGATGTCCATAAGTCTATAATCCATTGGAAAATTTGTTACTATATTTGGAACACGTCACACACGCCTAGCGTAAGAAACTTGGGTAAAGAAAGGACATCTCCAAAGCTGGCGTAAAATGGACATGGCATTTGTCCGTGGATCTTCCGTCTGTGGACAGTGATACGGGAGTCAGTCATTGCCGTAAACCTCCGCCTGCAATACAGACAGATTCAGATAGAACTCATGCGAAGACAATAAAATTCATGAAAACACACATAAGTTTGATATACTTTACGCAAACTAGATGATATTTCATCCGTTCAACTAAAACCTAATAAAAAAACTAACTTGTAGCGAACAGTTACCAAGTATGCCTGGCTGAGCTGGTTGGAGGCACATCCATCGCCGTCCCTGCCGTCGGCTCCTGCTGCGGCGGAGTGGTCCTTCCACCACGGAAGGGGCGGCAGCCCAGTCCAGCCGTCGCCTCACTCGCGCAGAAGCCGCTCTGCTTCCTCTGCACTGTGGTCACCGAACGGTCGCGGGCCTAGGCTGGTGTACCACTGGACTTTGCGAACACTGCCCGGCGCGCCGCCTCCTTGGCTACCTTCTCCATCACCAACACGATGCTCCTACGACGAGGTGTCGCCGTCGCCATGGCCACCGATGTAGGGGAGGAGGTGCCCGCGCACCTAGCCGATCAGTAGGGGTACCTCCTCCTTCCCGGCCTTACGCGCCAGCCGCGGCGCGGCGACGACGCTGACCCCTCCTTTACTCAATGTCCGATTTCGACTTTGCGGTTGCGCGGGGGATACTGTCTCTGCCTTGATGTGGTGGCAAGGTAGCAACGGTGGCACCTCCTTCACGCGGGATCACGACAACGCGTAGTTAGGAATACAGTGTGTTCGCCCAAATGATGCATGGATCCGGCTCGAGGTGTGCCTTGGTGGCCTCATTGTGGGCGGTTGTAAGTGCATCTAGTGCCCATTAGTGATTTTGGTGTATTGAAGACTTATAGGTTAAGGGACTAATGCGTTTGTGAGTGTACACAGGTCTATAAGTCTATGAGGAGTTTGATATTTACAGAGAAAGTCGACCCCTAAAAATGAAGTTCTTCAACTAAAGACTTTGGGTTTCTGAAGACTTTAAAAGTGAAGAAATTGGTCTGACCTTGAAGACTTGGTATTTATTCGAGGAACATGAAGCATGAAGACTTTTGTTTTCGTAATTTCATTTTCTCTTTCTTGAGTCATAGGAAACACTGTACTATTAAAGGGGGTCGAGGAAATACTAAGGAAAATTTTCCATGTGATGCTCAACTCAAAATCCTACACCTACCAATCCCTTCGAATGAAGCCATTGGAAATCTCATACAGTCCAGTCATATTCTTCAGTGACAGAGACGAAGTTCTTCTGATCTCTGAGGAATTTGTTCTGACTGAGGAGTTAGGAATTTGCCAGTGCGGATTGCCTACACAGTGAGGAACATGATAGCCCCGAGGAATTTGATACTCAAATTTCCGACCGTTGCTGTGCTATGCGCCAGCTGTCCCAAAATATCTATCCACCTAACGGCCATATCATTGAAGGACATTTATGTCTTATCATATCAGGCTGCTCCCTAGGCTATAAATAGTCGCCCCCTACAACCACTAGCTGGTTGGCTGCTCCAAGAGAAACTGACACTTGTCATTTGAGAGCAACCCATTCTCCGAGGACTTTGAGCGAAAATCATCAAGTGAGGAAAAAACTCAAACCCAAACACCTACAAACCCCAAGTGATTGAGCATCACTGAAGAGATTGATCATGCGTGGATCCGACGCTTGTTATCTTTGAAGACTGTGCTTCTTCCAGACGGTTAGGCGTCATGGTCTAGAGCATCCAAGAGGAATTGTGGATCGCCAAGTGACCAAGTTTGTGAAGGTTTGGAAGTCGCCTGAAGACTTACCACGAGTGATTGGGCGAGGTCTGTGTGACCTTAGCTCAAGGAGAATACGGTGAGGACTTGGTGTCCTGAGCTGCGTGTTCAGGACTGGGTGTCCGGGACTGTGTATCCTCGAGTTTAAATACTCAGCCGCTCCAACCAGACGTACAACTAAGACAACAGTTGGAACTGGTCTACCAAATCATTGTCTTCACCAAACTTACTGGTTCTATTTCCTCAACTCTTTCATTTCCTCATAACTGTGTTGTGTGATTGTTCATATCTGTGCTTGAAGACTTTGACTGAAGATTTTCTCAATTTCCTTAGTTCAATCTCTTCAGTCTGTTTGTCTTCATCCTGTGTTATCCTGTGTTTACGCTTCCTGTACTCTGTGCCTATCTTCATTTCATCATGATGACTATGCTTGTATTCTGTTATGTTTACTTTTGAGTACTTATTCCGCTACTAGTAGTTCTTCGCCAAGGAATTTCCTCACCGGCAAATTCCTCAGTGAAGAATTTCATAAAAATCGCCTATTCACCCCCCTCTAGTCGATATAACGCACTTTCAATTGGTATCAGAGCAAGGTACTCCCTTATTCTGTGTGATTTTGGTTTAACCGCCTGGAGTTTTAGTTATGTCGACCGCAGGTATGATCAAGGTCTCTGGTGGGTGTCCTACCTTCGATGGGACGGACTACCCCTACTGGAAGAATAAGATGCGAATGCATCTTGAGGCAATTGATAACGATCTCTGATATGTTGTGGAAAATGGTGTTCCCTCAGTCACACCTTCTCTGAATGCTGCTGATGTGAAGAGATTCAAGCAACTCGATTCTCAAGCGAAGAATATCATATGTGGCCATCTGAGCAAAGGACAGTATGGAAGAGTGAGTGCTTTGGAAACTGCTAAGCTTATCTGGGATAGACTGTCCAAAGTGAATGAAGGAGTCTCAACACAACGTGACTCTCGGGTTGATGTTCTTCGCAATCTCTTCAACCGCTTCAAAAGACTCGACAATGGAAATGTTCAATAAACGTTCGGTCGCCTCACTGACATCTCAAATGAGCTTCAAGCACTTGGTGCCACTGACATCACCGACCATGAGGTGGTGAAGAAATTGCTGAGATCGCTTGATTCCTCATTTGACACTCTGACATTAATGATACAAGAACGTGCTGATTACAAGTCACTTGATCCCGCTAATATTCTCGAGAGGCTAAATACTCATGAGTTCCAACTTGCTGAAAAAAGAGATCTTTATGGTTCGAGCTATGGCAGATCACATGCACTGAAGGCCAAGGCAGTATCTGAGTCCGAAGATGAAGACTCTGGTAGCAGCCTTGGTGATCCTGAAGAACTAAGCCATGAGCTAGCACTGCTCGTGAAGAAGTTCCAAAAGTTCTCAAGACGTGGTCGCTTTGGAAGACCCTCAAGGAGCAATGATTCCTCATCCACTGACTACAAGAGGAGGCTCTATCACAAATGCAAGAAACCTGGACATTATATTCAAGATTGTCCTCAGTGGGAAAAGGAACCAAAGAAGAAGAAATATAAGGATTACAATTGTGATGATGCGAAGAAAAAGAAGAAATTCATAAAATCTTCATCATCAAAATCCTCAAAGCCTACATATCACAAGAAGAGCAGCTCCAAGAAGGCTAGGGCATTCATTGGCAAGGAAATGGACTCTGAGGCTGACTCTGAAGAAAAATGAGGAATAGGAGACATCTGAGGAGTCCGAATCCGGAGTGGGGAGCTTAGCTCTCGCTACTGCATTCGTCAGCAAGTCTATCTTCAACACCGAAGAAAATGACCTCACCAACAAGGCTGATGAAGGCGATGATGACTACGCTCCCACCTATTGCTTCATGGCAAAGGGTGCCAAGGTACTCAAATATACCTCCTCTGAATCAAATGAGAATGAATCTGATGAAAACCTTAAGCCCAACTATTCTAAACTTGCTAAGATTGCTGTAAAACAACAAAGGGCTTTTGAAAAGGTTCAAAACATGCTAGACAAAAGTGATGATATGTTGGGTGAAGAAATGGATCGTACTAAAGCCTTGACTGAAAATCTTCAGAGACTTCAAACTAGGTTTGACAATCTTTAAGGTCATCATAACACTCTCTTATCCGATCATGATAAGCTTTCTTATGAATTTCTTCAAAGAAAGCAAGACCTTGAGAAGTTAAGAGTGAGTTATGAAGATCTTCAGAAGGAGCGCGATTCATTACTTGCTCAACAAATCAGCGCTTCTCAGGAAGAATTTGTTCCTCCTTGTTTGAAATGCATTGAACGCGAATCTGCTAATTCTTCACCTGAATGTTCAAATGCTGCTAATGTTTCAAATTCTTCACATGCCTCTGCTATCACTAATTCCTCATCTGAGAACATTGCTAGTATCACTGACGATGCAGGGCTAAAGGAATTGTACATGACAGACATGTACAAAAGCCTCAAAGGGCATCAAACTCTTTATGATGTGCTTAAAAAGCAGATCCTCAACAGAAACCCTAGGAAAGAGGGTATTGCCTTTGAGAGGAAACTCAATGCTGATAGTACATATTGGAAGCCTGAGCAGTACCCCAAAACTACATGGGTTGCTGCAAAGGGACCTCCAGTTGATCCATCTAATTTATCTGGATTTGCATGTGAATCTCCTTGTTCTGATGATGAGTCATTTGACTCCAACTATAAATTATTCAAAAGTCAGAATGGTGAAGTATTTGCTAGATATATTAGCACTAACTGCAGGAACGGTCCCCCTATGAAGAAAATCTGGGTTCCCAAAAGATGCCTTGAAAATCTTCAGGTAAATGTCATCATGACGCCATCTGTGAAGAATAGGAACCCCAGATCAAATTCTTCATATGGACCAAAGTCTTCATACGGACCAAACTCCTTACATGGATCATATTCCTCAAAAGGATCAAAGTCCTCATATGAACATCATCGTGCTAACCTGTCTGTTTTGCAGGGAAGATCTAAGGATTATGAATATGTGCATTATTCTTCAAATCATTATGTTCATAAGTCCTCGAAGAATTTCTCTGCTTACTCTTATGCTTACTCTAACCCCTCTTATGTGAAACGAAATGGACTAGCTTCTATGCCATCCTTCTCGTATGGAGCTCACAGAATGATGAACTCTTTGCCACCCCTTCAGATGTGGATGGTGAAAAAAAATAACTAATCTCTTCTACAGGGTCAGGTCTCCAGACGTACGTAATCGTCTGAAGAATTTGCTGGAGACCTGAGCATGCTTGAAAAGACGCAGGCTAATGATGAAGAAATGAACTTTCATTTCTCACGTCCTCATACTACTTTATCTGTTCTTTTGCTTGATGAAATTGATCTGATGAATTGATATCATATTCTTCACTGATGAAGTATATGAGTTCGTAAGTTACACTAATTCATCTGCAGGATGATCAACCCAAAGCCACTGAGTGGGTCCTCGATAGTGGATGTACAAATCACATGACTGGTCACAAGAATCTATTGATGGATGCTCCATTATCTCCGTCGCATCTGAAGCATATCATCTTTGCCGACAAAGGCAAAAGTCAGGTATTGGGTCTAGGTAAGGTTGCGATCACAAAGGATCGACACATGGACAAAGTCATACTTGTCGAGTCCCTAGGATACAACCTCATGTCTGTCTCAATGCTTTGCGATCTCGATATGGTTGTTGTCTTTGGCAAGTACCGTTGTGTTGTGATTATGGAAGCTGACAATTCCAAAGTCTTCGAAGGCTTTAGGAGAGGAGACTTGTCTATTGTTGATTTCTCTACAGGATCACAACCAGCCGTGTGCCTACTTGCAAAAGCTTCAGAAGGATGGCTCTGGCATCGACGACTTGGTCATGCAGGCATGAGGAATTTGCACACGCTTGCGAAGAAGAAGCATGTCATTGGCATTGAGAATGTCAAATTTCTCAAGAATCACCTATGCGGAGCCTGTGAAGCTGGAAAGATGACAAAGGCTAAGCATCCAGCGAAGACTGTCATGACCACTACTCATCCATTTGAATTGCTTCACATGGATCTCTTCGGTCCTAATCATTATTCTGCTGTTTCAAATGATGCATCTCAATATGGCTTTGTTATTGTTGATAATTACTCTCGATACACATGGGTACACATTGTTACTTACAAACATGAAATGCAGGAAGTCTTCAAATGATTTTCCTCGAGGGCTTCAACCAACTTTGGTGTGAAGATCAAGCACATCATAAGTGACAATTGAACTGAGTTCAAGAATTCTGGTCTAGATGACTATCTTAACGAACTTGGTATTACTCATGAGTTATCTACTCCTTATACTCCTCAGCAGAACGGCGTCGTGGAGCGCAAGAACATGACTCTTGCTGAGATGGCTCGCACTATGCTTGATGAATACAAAACGCCTTGTCGGTTCTGGATTGAGACAATTGATACTGCGTGCCACATCATCAACAGAGTATATCTTCACAAATTTTTCAAGAAGACTGGCTATGAACTCCTCACTGATAAGAAACCCAATGTAAGTTATTTCAAAGTCTTCGGTGCTAAATGTTGGATTAGAGATCCTCATCACAACTCAAAATTTGCACCGAAAGCACATTAAGGTTTTATGCTTGGTGACGGAAAGGACTCGCACACCTACAGAGTCTTCAACAACGTTCTTCACAAGGTTGTTGAAACTGTAGATGTGTGGTTCGATGAAACTAATGGCTCGCAAAGAGAGCACCTACCTACTGTGATAGATGAACCAGCGCCTGAGGAAACTATCAAGTTCAAGGCTACTGAGGATGTCATTCCTATTGAAGAATCTGCTGAAGAATTCATTCCAGAACATGAAGAACATCGAGCTAATGCATCTGAAAAAAATATTGAAGAAAATGGTGTTGAAGAGAATGCTGATCAAATTCCTCAACGACAACCAGCTCATCCTCGCATTGCAAAAGAAGTGCAAGTTGAAAAGATCATCAATGACATCAAAGTGCCAAGTCCTCTCACACGCTCAAAAACTTCACATTTATCTAACTTTTGTGGGCACTATGCTTTTGTCTCTATCACAGAGCCCACTAAGGTAGATGAAACATTTCTGAAGCCTGAGTGGATTCAGGCCATGCAAGAAGAATTACATCAGTTCGAGCTCAACAATGTCTGGGAACTGGTCAAACGTCCAGATCCTCGCAAGCACAATGTCATTGGCACAAAGTGGATCTACCGCAACAAGCAAGATGAAAATGGCCTTGTGGTGAGGAATAAGGCACGACTCGTAGCTCAAGGCTAGACACAGGTTGAAGGAATTGATTTCGATGAAACTTTTGCACCTATTGCTAGACTTGAGGCTCGCATATTACTTACTTATGCTAACCATCATGATATCACTTTATATGAAATGGATGTGAAAAGTGTATTCCTCAATTGTAAGCTTGAGTAAGAAGTATATGTTGCTCAACCCCCAGGTTTTGAAGATCCAAAGAATTCTTACAAAGTCTTCAGACTCAAAATGGCCCTCTATGGCCTCAAGCAGGCCCCACGGGCGTGGTATGATACCTTGAAGGAATTCTTCATGAAGAAAGGCTTCAAACCCGGTTCACTCGACCCTAATCTTTTCACTAAATCTTATGATGGTGAATTGTTTGTGTGCCAAGTATATGTTGATGATATTATCTTTGGCTGTACTAACCAACGTTATAGTGATGAATTTGCCTACATGATGAGTGAAGAATATCAAATGTCTATGATGGGAGAATTAAAATTCTTCTTAGGTCTTCAAATTCGTCAACAACGCAATGACATATTCATATCTCAGGAGAAATACCTTAAGGATGTACTGAGAAAATTTGGCATGCAAGATTGCAAAGGCGTCAAAATTCCTATGCCCACAAATGGCCATCTGTGCACTGATGAAAATGGTATCGACTTCGATCATAAGGTATACCGCTCCATGATTGGCTCTTTATTGTACTTATGTGCATCTAGGCCAAATATAATGCTTACTGTTTGCATGTGTGCCCGATTTCAAGGTACACCGAAGGAATCACACCATAAGGCCGTGAAGCATATTCTTCGATATCTAGCTCACACACCAACACTTGGATTATGATACCCCAAGGGCTCGACTTTTGATCTCATTGGATATTCTGACTCTGACTATGCTGGTGATCGTGTGGACCGCAAGTCAACATCTGGTACATGTCATTTTCTCGGACGATTTTTGGTCTGTTGGTTCTCGAAGAAACAGAACTGCGTATCACTATCTACTGCTGAAGCTGAGTACATTGCCGCTGGTTCTTGTTGTGCTCAATTGCTATGGATAAAGCAAACTCTCAAGGACTACGGTGTCAACATGCAGAATGTGCCTCTCTTCTGTGAAAATGAGAGTGCCGTCAAGATTGCTCACAAACCAGTTCAGCACTCGAAGACTAAGCACATTCCGATTCGTCATCATTTTCTTCGTGATCATGTGTTAAAGGCGACATTTCTATTGAGCATGCGAAGACTGAAGAACAGCTAACCGATATCTTCACAAAGCCCTTGGATGAGAAGAGATTTAGCAAGTTGCGGTGTGAGCTAAATATCCTAGAATCTTCGAATGTTCTTTGAAAAGGACACTCATCCTAACACTTATGCAAAATTGATGACTTAGATGTGCAACATATGAAGAAGCGTTTTTCTTCAATTAATGAAGAATAACACTCTAAGTGTGAAGAAATTAACGAAGAATTGATTCTCAGAACCCTACGATAATTGTACGCGGTGTCTGAAATCATCATTCTTATACGGTGGGTCATGCCACAACCAAAAGTTGAATTTCCTCAGTTGTTCATATTCTTCAACTTTGCATTGTGTTCACTGTTTCTGTTGTTTTTCTTCATTGGCTATATATATATGAGTTTATGTCCTCTACAACATTCACTTATGACTACTTCAAGTTGATTTTTCTGCTAAGTGAATGTGATCGGACCCTTTCCCGCTCTATACTATACTCAACCCAATCTGTTCACAAATTCTTCATGTGCGTTCTATTTCAAACTCGTTCAAAATCTTCACCGTGTCCTTGTCAGCTGAAAAATTACGAACGAAACTTTAAAACCTATCTTATCTAAATTTTCGGCTTTGCCGCTCAAATCGTTTCGCATCCCACGATACACTTATCCTTTCACCCATGATCGCACACAATCTCCACCTCTCAGTACGTGGGTGACACATGTCATGCGAATGAGAAGGGTCAGGGGCACGTTCGTCAAATTTCTTCGGGCGAACAGTTTTCCACCGTGGCTATAAATACCCCTTTCCCCTTCCTCACTTCTTTTACTCCGCTTGACCTCTCTCCAGCTCGAGCTTCTCAAACCCTAGCACCACCGCTACTTCATCGTCGCCGGTGAGGAAGAGCTTCACTGCCTCGACCTCGTCGCCGCCGTACTCGCGCCGGCCGCGGAAATCTTCACTCCGTCGCCGCCGCAGCCGTCTTCCTCCGCCGAGTTAGGGCGTGGAAGATCTACACAGACGAACTTCACCTCTCCACCTCACTGTTCGTCGTGTTCTTCGTTCAGGGTAATTAAAAGTTACTTTTACTGCCCTCATTGATTCGAATGATTATCTACAAAATCTTCAGAGGTGTTTTTCTTCATATCTTCACGCACTAAAATACCTCGCATATCAATTGTTCTTGGTTCGTTTCTCTAAGCTGTGAATTTCTCTTCAAGATTCCTCAATTGTGCGGATTTCTGATCTGTACAACTCTGGAACCTAGGACTAAGAACGCTTAGTGAAATTCCTTAAGACTTATCTGGTCAAATTCCTCAGACTTGTCCTTTTTACAAAACCTTCTGAGAACGCATATGACCTCTTCAAATTCCTCGCAACTATACTCTGTTCACAAGTACTCATGTCAGCTGCTGAATCACTAGGTTCTCATCAACTTAACTCATTTGCAGCGTTCCTCGAAGAAAAGTTGCATACTTCTTCAGAGAATTCAATTGTTCAAATTCCCCAACTGAAGAAAATGGCTGACGGTAAGAAGTCACAGAAAGGAGGAAAGAGGGCTGAGGTCAACATAGCGTTTGAGATCCCTAATGATATATATGCTGGGTACTGCACACCTCCTGAGGAAGACAAAAATCAGCGCAAGGTGTGCATTCAGAAGATAGAGAGGAGATGGGCAAGAGAGTGGAGGGAGTATAGGTATGTTACTCCCAAATACATGAAGAAATTCACACTCAATCCTCCATGCCCAAGACCTCCATTGGCACCAGGCCAAGAAGAAGATCCCACCATCCTCAAGCGTGGTGAGGACTATCCTGATGAATGAGCCAAGCACCAAGCCAAGCTGGCCAGGCAAGCCAGAGAAGCAGTGAGGAAATTCAATGAAGACTCTGCTGCTTCTGCCGCCACTGAGGCCTCTGCTGTCAAGCCGAAGAAGGCTATGTCAAAGAAGTCTGCGCGTAAGCCAAGTGCTTCACCAACAGTGCCCTCAAGCCCAAGTTCCTTAGCTATGCCCTCACGGCCAGAATCTTCAAAGTCCTCACGACCAATTCCTCATGCTGCTCCCGCTCCTCCCAAATCCTCAGCTCCTTCAAAGTCCTCGGCTGTTCTGACAAATTTCTCAGCACCTGTGCATCTTGCCTCATGCCAAAGGACGGCAGGCATCTCCATTGCCTCAGGTGTCTCAGCTAGTTCCTCAGCTGCACCAAATTCTTCAACGGGACCCTCTCTACTGAAGACAAAGGCCACTGCTGGACGAGGTCTTCGTCCAAGTCCTCAGAAGAAGCAGGTCGCCTTCCAAGTGCCATCTGAAGAAGACGAAGCTGATGATGATGAACTTGCTGAAATCATCAGAGATAGGCAAGTCAGGGCGCTAGAGCCAAGGGAACAAATGTGCCACTGCTTTTGAATCCCAAGTTGATCCTCGAATACATTGATATTTGGCACAAGGACCCCAACACTCACATGCCTGATTTCAAGCTAACTCCTGGTCAAAGTCACATGCTGACCCACTTCATTCAAGAAGAAAAATGGAAATTTGAGAAGGCCAGGCAGATCAAGAAAGCACAGTACAAGAAGGAGCACTATCTGAAGAAAAACGTTATCTCTATGACAACTGAATAACTTGTCACTATTCAAACTGAGATCAAGAAACTCAGTGATGAATTTGACGCATACCGCGCTGATTGGCTTGGAGCCAAAGTGCGCTTTGTGAAACTTGCAGATAACTTCACTTCAAATGTTGCAGCCCCAATGTAACAGGAAGTTCCTCAGGTTGAAGCATCTACTCAGCCGACTGAAGACCATGCCAGCACCGCTGATGAAAATCAGGCTGCTGAAGAAAATGTGAGTTCCAGGGCTGATGACTGCATTCCAGCCGCTGAAGAAATTGCCAGGGCATCCACTAGTGGTGCGCCTGAATAAACTGAAGAAATCAGGGCAACTGCATCAGTTGCGCCTAAAAAAAATCAACCAGATTCCTCTGCTCCTCCTGCGCTAACACCAACTCCGATCCTTCCATCTGCATCAGATGTGAAGAAGACCAAGGCTGCAGAGCGTGCAGTAGTGAAGAAAAGGAAAGCATCAGCTACTTCAGATTTTTCAGCTCCGAAGAAGATGAAGCCTATGACAAGTTCATTTGCAAAACCATTCGATGTTGTTCCAATCTCAACCATGCCATTGAAGGACATTGTTCTTTTTGGTGAAGAATATGAGATCCCTAGCGGATCTGATGAAGAAAATCATTCTGCTGCTTCATCAGAGCAGATTGATGAAGAAATTGAAGTGGATGAGATCCCTTCAACACCTGTCATTTTCTCGCCTCTGCCTCAGTTCACTGCTGAAGAGGCTGGCGTTGAAGAAATGGAAGATGAAGATGTGGACGTTGGCTGCTCCACACCAGTAATGAGTGATGAATTTTGGGAAAGTCAGCATCCAAACTCTCCAATGTTCACACTGTTGCAGCAAATACCTCAGTCCCCCGCACAAACTGTTTAAATGGGCTCTGAAGAAACTCACCCCACTTCATCTGTACGTGAAGAAATTCCAGCCACTAGTGCTGAAGAAACTGCTGCTGCTGAACATCTAAAGACGTAGACTGCCACTGAAGAGGAATCAGAAATTCCTCAGCCTGAAGAATCTGAGATTGCGATTCCTGAGGTCGTGATACAACTCACCGACACTTCTCTGCCCAAGCCAAATGATCCATTCTCACGCAAGCAAAAGTTCAAGGCTGATGATTTCTTCGGCGAGCACGTATTCTTCGAAGACTACAATCCATATGATTCTGCTCGCATAAGGAAGAGATGTTTCTGGACTGCTAGTCAAGCAAATTTCTATTCCTCAGTGCTGTTCAACAAAGAGAAAATCTTCTACCATGAGCACATTCCTCACGTGGATATGGAATCTCTGCCGTGCTTCATGCCAGTCCTCAGTGTTCTTCATGACGGTGGACTGTTAAATTTTTGCTCTGACATCTGCGATTGGAATGAAGAACTGGTTCTTCAATTTTATGCGACACTGCACATCACAGGAGATTCTGAAAATGTGAATTCGTGGGTGCTGGACTGGATGTTTGAGAACACTCACTACACAACACCAACTACTGAATTGCTTCATGCCTTACCACTCAGTCCCCCCCTTAAAGAAGCTCGTTGCATCTACAGTGAACCTGAGCTTACAAATCACTACATGCAGGTTCTGATGAAATCTTTGAAGCCAGGTCAGGCCCCACGAAATAAATTCCTCATGAAGGAAATTACTTTATGTACCCAGAACTGTCTATCGTATTCTTACGAGGACAATGAGTCCTATCAAAGGCCACGACTCATCTGATGAGGAAATTGTTGGCATCATGAAGAATCTGGTATTCAACATCGTTCATGGCATTCCTATCAATTATCACGATTTCTTCATGAGGACTCTGGCAAATGTTGCACTATCTCTGTTTGAGCTGAAGCCTTATGCACCTTGGATTATGAGATTCCTCAGGACAAGATCTTCACTCAACTACAAAGCTAATTTTCAGAATCACCTCAGCTACTTGCCCCCGATTGAAGTCCTCAAGCAGACCTATTCGTCAGTTGATGAAAAGGGCAAGGCACCAGCTGTTATAGATGAAGACATTCGTCCATTGGATGGACAGTTTTGCAAAGCTGTATCTTATTCCATCAATGATGACTCTGCCACCCATGACTCTGCCAATGCACCCAAGTCTACTCCTCAAGCCACTGCTCCACGTGTGATGACTGGCCGTGAGCTACTTCTTAGTCTTCACCAGAAGGTGGATCAAAACCATAAATGGGTTAAGCGTCAGTTTGGTTCATTTCTTCACAACATGACTGCTACACACAATGCAGTGAAGAAAAACCATTACTACCTCCATGAAGTCTTCGGTCGCACCTGGGCCATTCTGTCACATCTGTATGGTGAAGAAGATCTCAAGAAAATGGGCCTCAAGGAAGATTTTGACTGGTCTGCACCTCCACCAAAGAAATTCAAGAAGGTCAAGGTTCCTTCTCTGGTGGCCAGTTCATATTCTTTATTGCGCGACACTGCGGCAGGCCCTACTACGACAAACGACCCCAACAACGTTGGCGCTCCTTCATCAACTTGATATTCTTCAGGGGCGTTAGTCCTCATATTCGATCATTTTGGTCATTTGATGACAAAGGGGGAGAATTTTGAGTTAGTCTTCAAGCGGGTCTTTCTATATGGGCGTTTTTATTTGTTAAGTTACAACTCTCGTTCTTCTGAGACTTTATTGGATCAAGTTGTCAACTTAAACCCGATGGTGCTCTGATACTTTTGATATGTCTTTCTGCATGCTTATTCCTCATATATGCTAATGCACGCATGCTAAATTACATCAGTCATCATATTTCATCATGCATTTCAAATTCTTCATTGTGATATGTCAAATGCGTGTATGAATTACAAGATATAGGGGGAGATCTCCATGATTCTACTCTTCAAGTGTGCAATGCTTCAAAAGCAAATACCTCACCATGCACATATTCAGGAGGAGTTCTTCTATATCTTGCAATCAAATTCCTCAATATCAGTATATACACTTCATATGTTTATCCCCGTTGAAAACTTAACCTATATTGTCATCAATCACCAAAAAAGGGGAGATTGTAAGTGCATCTAGTGCCCCTTAGTGATTTTGGTGTATTGAAGACTTATAGGTTAAGGGACTAATGCGTTTGTGAGTGTACACAGGTCTATAAATCTATGAGGAGTTTGATATTTACAGAGAAAGTCGACCCCTAAAAATGAAGTTCTTCAACTAAATACTTTGGGTTTCTGAAGACTTTCTGAAGACTTTGAAAGTGAAGAAATTGCTGTGACCTTGAAGACTTGGTATTCATTCGAGGAACATGAAGCGTGAAGACTTTTATTTTCGTAGTTTCATTTTCTCTTTCTTGAGTCATAGGAAACACCGTACTGTTAAAGGTGGTCGAGAAAATACTAAGAAAAAATTTCCATGTGATGCTCAACTCAAAATCCTACACCTACCAATCCCTTCGAATGAAGCCATTGGAAATCACATACAGTCCAGTCATATTCTTCAGTGACAGAGACGAAGTTCTTCTGGTCTCTGAGGAGTTATGAATTTGCCAGTGCGGATTGCCTACACAGTTAGGAACATGATAGCCCTGAGGAATTTGATACTCAAATTTCCGACCGTTGTTGTGCTATGCGCCAGCTGTCCCAAAATATCTATCCACCTAACGGTCATATCATTGAAGGGCATTTATGTCTTATTATATCGGGCTGCTCCCTAGGTTATAAATAGCCGCCCCCTACAACCACTAGCTGGTTGGCTGCTCCAAGAGAAACTGACACTTGTCATTTGAGAGCAACCCATTCTCCGAGGACTTTGAGCGAAAATCATCAAGTGAGGAAAAACCTAAACCCAAACACCTACAAACCCCAAGTGATTGAGCATCACTGAAGAGATTGATCATGCGTGGATCCGACGCTTGTTACCTGTGAAGACTGTGCTTCTTCCAGACGGTTAGGTTTCATGGTCTAGAGCATCCAAGAGGAATTGTGGATCATCGAGTGACCAAGTTTGTGAAGGTTTGGAAGTCGCCTAAAGACTTACCACGAGTGATTGGGCGAGGTCTGTGTGACCTTGGCTCAAGGAGAATACGGTGAGGACTTGGTGTCCTGAGCTGTGTGTTCAGGACTGGGTGTCCGGGACTGGGTGTCCGGGACTGTGTGTCCTCGAGTTTAAATACTCAGCCGCTCCAACCAGACGTACAACTGAGACAACAGTTGGAACTGGTCTACCAAATCATTGTCTTCACCAAGCTTACTGGTTCTATTTCCTCAACTCTTTCATTTCCTCATAACTGTGTTGTGTGATTATTCATATCTGTGCTTGAAGACTTTGACTGAAGATTTTCTTAATTTCCTGAGTTCAATCTTTTCAGTCAGTCTGTCTTCATCCTGTGTTATCCTGTGCTTACGCTTCCTGTACTCTGTGCCTATCTTCATTTTATCATGATGACTATGCTTGTGTTATGTTATGTTTACTTTTGAGTATTTATTCCGCTGCTAGTAGTTCTTCGCCAAGGAATTTCCTCACCGGCAAATTCCTCAGTGAAGAATTTCATAAAAATCGCCTATTCACCCCCCTCTAGTCGATATAACGCACTTTCAGCGGTGCGGTCCATGAGGCATCCCAACGCGTCGGCGGATGCGCAACCGCTACATTGGTGCACCGAGGCGGAGTTGAACGCATGGGCATCGTCCGACACAATTATGGCGCGGCGTGCCCGCCGTGTGAGGCAGTGGGCACAGGAGGCGGCGGATGCCATCGAGGCGGACGTTGGCGAGGGGGAGTCGCACTCGCCGGTGCCGTGTATGGTGCAAGGTCACCCCGGGCACCGTAACCGCGTCGTGATGGTAATCACCTGCTCCTCCCACGATGGATCCATCATCGATCTCACGTCCACCGACGATGTGCACACAATGTGCTCCGACGAGGAAGAGTGGGGCATGGGAGACGGCGGTGACTTGAGTCCCATGAGCCGGTACGTGCCAACACTTCGAGGGGGGAGGGGCGAGGGGAGCCGGCCACCGGACATGTGCTCGGTGGAGCCGAACGAGCTCCGCTTGTATTAGATTTTACGTTGCATGTAATAATATGGATTTGATGATTTGAAAATGAGGCATCAAGTTGTCGAAACATTTTTTTTGTGATGTGCAGTCACTGCCCGCGGACGAGACCGGACACGCCTGGGGTATTTGGCGACCAGAATTTGATACTTTCGGTTGTAGATGCTCATCAGACGTGATCCTCTTATTTTTTCCATCTCTTTTATTTGAAATTGTGTTTAGAATATATGCAGGCTTGGTTGGGTGAAATTTGTCTATTTTGTTTAAATTTATTTAAAATATATGCACATATGGTTGAATGACTGGCTCTCATATCACTGCCGTCGGATGTGTCCGTGTCTAAATAAATGGTTCTGCTTTAGTGATTTGCATTGGAGATGCGTGTGGATGGGACCTGTTGCAAGTCTCACCAAATTCATTTTCATCACACCGGATCCTTCAATTTTTCCTTGTCTCTTCAAAATGATGGTCGAGACGTCGCGTATCTTACCAGGCGTTTCCAGCGCAGGCTGGTGGTGCTGGTGGGCAGATGCTTAGGGGATACCACACCTTAAATGCTTCCATGATACCAACTTTTAAAAAATAAATGTAGACGTTTCAAAAAATTCTGAATTTTCTTATGGATGTTGACAACGTATGTGACTACAACCTCCAAAAAAAACCGATCCAAATTCTAAATACACATCAAGAAACAAAAATGACAAATCTAGCATAAATAGTGTCACAAAAAAGACAAAAGCAGAGTTGATACTATACACATCTGGATTGTCCTTTTTGTTTCTCAATGTGAATTTTTCTTCAGATTTTTTTCAAATATTTCAAATTGATTTTTTAAAATGGTATCATGGGAGAATTTAAGATCTGGTATCACTAGATATTCTTCCGGCGGTGGTGGGACACGCAGTCGCTGACTTTTCAAACCCAAAGCAGAGTTAGAAACATGTCAAAAGTAAGAGTAGCAGTACTGATCCTGCCGGCAAAAACTGAAAGTCGTACTGAGCCTGTAGAGTCCCATTCAAATGCAGGCATACGGTACTCCATATCTTTCCCCACCGTACGCGCCCATTATTTCCAGAGGACGCTCTTCTCCCCGGAAATGCATCCATGCATTAATCAGTTCGTCGATGCAGGCAATTACGGCCTCGGCCGTGCATGGCAGCGCACGGCCGGGGCGGCATGAGGATGGCGTGAGTCATTAATCGGCTAAGATACGGGCGGGCTCGAGCTAACTCCTGTTTCCCAAAATTCATGTGCTCCTACAGTGGCATACGTGTTTGTCTACCACCTTTGCATTTTTCCCTAGGCTGCTACTGTATAAACTTAGTGCACACAGTGAAACTGTGAAAATTAGTGAGGCCGCAGAGTAGTACTTACTAGTTTTTTTCTTCATCTTGCGCCTTGCGGGGACATGTGAGTGCAGCAATGCAATGGTAGAAGCGAGCCACGCCTAGCCTAGGTGACCGTGCACCTGGCTAATTAAACTAGAGCGATGAGCTGCGAATCGGCGGGTCAAACAATACAAGTTGCCAGTGGAAACAACACTTGTTTAGCATCTGGCAGATACGGACATGGCTTAATTAATCTCTAATGGAGTGCAGCCAGTAAAGTAATGGCGTGCACGTACGGGTGCTCGCGTGTGCATGCAGACAACAGGGTCCACGTACCATCGTGGACATATAATACGAGTATACGCGAAAGTTACTCCAAGTTTGTCGTGTGCCTAGCACGTACAGTACAAATGCAACGCATATTGGCATATGCCCGTGGGGATCACTGGAGGGCCGAATAAACCGACGTAGGCGTCGCAGCTCGGCCCGCGAAGCAGCAGGATTTTTACCCGAGGTAGAAAGAAACTCGGAGTAGAATACACACACGCCCGCCCGCGCCCCCCGGCCGGCCTGGCCTTTGCTTGTTGTGGCGCGGCGCCCGAATCTTCGCCGTGGAGTCGCCGGTGCAATTATCATACGTGCGCCCTTCCCGGCGCAAGGATGGGGAAGGGAGGAGACGTGCGCCTCTGCGTCAGTGGCCAAAGTTGAATGAACTTTGATCACGTAGATTCCAATCATCTGGGTAGTCACCACGTGCGGCGTCGCGTCCCCGACCGTCAGGGGCATCCGATCCTCCAATGGCGCCGGCCATTTTCAGCGCGCGCGGCCATGGCGACGGCGATCGCTCCCGTTTCCGGCGCGCGGCCGTACCTCGTTTCTTGCACCCCCCCAGGGCCCAGGCCGCAAAGGTTCCTTGCGGAACTGGAACACGCCACCGCGGGCCTGCCTGCACGATTTCCTGCGCACGTCGGTTTCTTCAGACTGGCCTGGCAGGCCATGCGACAGTAGATAGAATAAGGAGGATCCGACGGCGGCAAAATTTCGTGTTTTCACCCTTTTCGTATACCAATTCAGGATCTATCCTGGTTGTAAAGAATTTTGAGATTTGATCTTTTTTCTTATCACCAGGGATACTGGCGGTAGAGCTAGACATCCTACCGGCAGGGTCCCTGGCGGTAGGATACAAATCCATGTCAGCACGTGCAGACGGCCGCCGTCCCCCTCCGTCGCACCCTACCGCCAGGGTCTAACCCTACCGCCAGAACGCCTGACGGTAGGGTGCGAGCAGTTATTTCGCGTGACCCCGCGCCCCTGCCCATCTCCCCACCACTCTTGTCGGCAGCTTCTTCTTTTTCCCCCTCGCCCTCTCGCCCCTCTCTCCCTCTCTCATCTCCTCCACTCTTCCCCTCGGATCTTCACCGTTTTTTCATCGTTTTTGCAGATCGAGATGGCCCCAAAGAGAGAAACGTAAGCTCCTCCGTTCCCTCCAAGTCGTATTTGCAAACTTGCTTTCAATTCGACGCATTATTTGCTTGAAATCCCTCATCTTTTTGAGTTTAGATTGGAATTTATTTTCACCTAGGATTGTTTTAGCTTGATTGTAGTTCTAGTTATTAGTTCTTTAGTAAGTAGTGGTATTGAATATGGACTCTAATCAATAGTTCATATGTTAGTGTCAAGATGAACCCTAGTTCATAATTTTTTTGTTAAAATAATGATGATGTGATGCATGTGGGAGGACTTGTTTTGTTTTATGATGCATGTTGATATGATGATATGAAGATGTTGTTTGGAGAAAATACATTCAAGATGAACTCTATTTCAAAAAAAGTTGTTAAAAAAATTGATGATATGATGCATGTTGAAGGATTTGTGACCATATGATGAACCCTAGGTTTAGATTTTTCTTTGAGATGATGAAACTTTCTGTGATGCATCCATATGTTTAGGTACGGAACCGTGGCGCAAGCATCGCCCATTCATCTCCAACACGACCCGTCAAAGATGCTGCTCCTGTATCTGTACGAGGCCTTCCCCGAGATGCTGCAGCTGGTGGGATCTGTCTCAGAGAGGTCCTAGAGGCGACGAGGGCAAAGCGGTGGCAGGAGAGGGCAGAGCGGATCTCCGATGATGTAAAGTGTTGGTCGCAGAGTGTGAAGGAGTGGAAGAGAGTGATTGCAGAGATGGAGGCAGATCTAACTATCTCCACTGTCCGCCGGGAAGGGACCATTGAAGTTGCCAAGCAGCACTCCAACTGGAAGCTGTGCAATTTGAGTCGGAGAATCTACTTCGAAAGCAATGTGGAGGAGAGAGCCAGGCCTCCCCCCCCCAAGTGCATCGGCGTTAGATATCATCAGCTGGGGAAGGGTGGAGGCGAAAACTCCAGCGAGCAAGGCAAGGTGGGAGTACTTGAACGGTCGGATGCCGACCAGCGTTCCGCCTCCACCTGAACCGGTGGATCCGCTGCCGTATCTGTCTCCACGGCTAGGCCTAACATACAAGGAGCTCTGAAGATGTCTGCCCGCTCTCTAAACTTGTCTTAAGAACTTTTTGCACCGTTTGTTGGCTTTGCGAAAGCTTTTTGCAAAACTACTTGCGTTAGTTGGGGTTGTCAAACTATGTGGACAAGTTTGCTATTTGCTACTAAACTGTTTGATATTTGCTATGTGGAACCTTTATTAATATGCGAGCTCGTATTTTGCTATTTCTGAAACTATGTGAAACCTGTGACAAAACTTTATAAAAAAATCAATCACTAAAACTTGTAAAAACCCAAAACTAGAGGACCATACCGCCAAGCCGCTGCGATTTTTCGTTACAGAACCTTTCGGAGGCAAAAACCCAAGCCACCCACTACCGCCAGGGTGCTGGTGGTAGGGTTAGACATCCTACCGGCATCGTCCCTGGCGGTAGGGTACTAATCCACGTCAGCAAGTGGAGACGGTCGTCGTCCCCCTCCGTCGTACCCTACCGCCAGGACCCTGGCGGTAGGCTGTCTAACCCTACCGCCAGCACCTCTGGCGGTAGAGACAGGGTCAAATCCCGATTTTTTTCCAACCGGGGTCAGATCCTGAATTGGTATGCGAAAAGGGTCAAAGCACGAAATGTTGCCTCCGACGGCAAAGCAGCTCGTTCAAGTCGACCTTCTCGTTGATGTCGACCACTCTTATTTTTCTCCAAAGAACTTTGAGTCACTCTTATTTTTCTCCAAAAAATTTTGGATCTATTCATCTTCAATTATAACAGTACAACGAACACTAAAAAAATACGTGTAGATTTGTAGAACACCTAGCGACAACTACAAGCGTTTCTAAACCATTCTGTTTTTTTATATAAAAGAGAGCACTCCTCGCCTATTTCCATTACTAGAAATCAAAAGGTTCTTACAGCAGCATAAAGAGGAAAAGACAGCAATATCTCAACTAAGAATCTAAGAGCAACTCCAATGGGGCGACTCATTTTGTTCGTTTGGATCATCTGGACACAAAACTTGGTCCAACGGGGCTACCCAAACGGACCTGTGTCCGCGTGCTATCCGTCCCTGACCCAAACTTGGCCTAAATCTAGGAAGAAATGGGTACGAAGCGGACAGAAGCGAATGCTCTGCTCGACCGCTATCGTCCGCTCGTGTCCGTCCTTGGTCCCACTTAGCAGTAAGCGCGCACGAGCTGGCGTCCCCACCGAGTCCTTCTTCCCCGCCTTCTCCGCCGTCCTGCTCACAGGCGCAAGCCGCCGCCATTCCCACCCAGTCCTCCTTCCCGCCGCCTCTGCCGTCCTCGAGGTCTGCCGTCGCGCTCAGTGGCGCAAGCTGCATCCCACGCCGTGGTCCAGGATGATGGGAAGATCTCCGCTGCCGCCTCCCGTTCTGAGCCGAGCCGACAGGACCGGGGAACTGCACGCGGGCGGCCCGGCGCCGGGAAGAGCTGGGGAATTGCAGATCTCGTCGTCGACGGCGCATGGTGGGATATTGTCCTCTTTTGATTTTTGGCGTTGGATGCTCGTCGTGTCCGCCCCATGTCCGCCCCATATCCGCCAAGCGGACATGAGACCCAAACGGACAAAAAACGAACAAAATCCGTATCCGTTCGGGTCCGAGCGTTGGAGTTGCTCTAAGCAACTAGAGGCAAGATAAAAAAGAAGTTTCTTCAGCCGAATATCAATTAGAGAGTTTGGTTGCGTGTGTACTCTCTTACATACACCACTTATTTGCTTCTTCAAGCTACTAGGACCACTTGATAGTGAGCCGGTGGTTTCAACTCTCAAAAGAGTTACTAAGGAAAAGCTGAACCGAAGGCTGAGCAAATGAAAGCAGAGAGCGGCCCACATTGCATGATCAGGTAATGGGTGGCGGCCATGGCTCTAGATCGAGCAGCTGGCGCTCCTGCCTGCCAGTGCTGTTGACATTGTCTACCGCCCAGGCCTACCCTCTCTGAACTATCTTTTGTTAGTTTCCGTTCGTTCCATGTTTAAAAGTAGTAATCTTTCTTGCTCAAGCCGGTCCCCGTGCGCATAAAAAGATGCCATTCTCGGGCCAATTTTGGTGCTAGCGTTCGACTTCCACCGTTGATGCATGCATGCATAGGACCATCCATAGGTTGCATGTGCTCTACTCCTGCAGGCTTTGTGCATGGAATCCCATGCATCTGCACGCATGTGCAGCAACCAACCAGCTAGCAGCCTCCCCGCCACTGTATGGAACGCTAGTGAAAATGTGGCATCGCCGCGGCTGTACACAGAGGCATAGAGCGCAGCCTGAACCTGACCCCAGTTGATGCACTGTGCGGTGCAGTAGCCGTGTCATGCTCATGCATGTAAGCAGTCAATTACTGTAGAGAGTATAGGTAGCTTAGGGCATCTCCAACGCTATCTCTTAAAATGAATCCACGGACGCATCAGGATGCGTCCATGGACTTTGATATGGGAGTCGGCCATTCAATCCTATCTAGAAAATGTCCGAACATATTTCAAACCAAACGGAACAATTTTCATTTAAACTGAATCAAATTCATGACATTTTTGACATATTTTCTTAAACAAAAGAGGACATGACATTGCTTTAATTAACATAGCAAAAGTTTAAATAAAGGACAACATATAGCCATTGTTATCGCCGCGACTATCTTCCAACAAAAGTTAGCACTCCACTTCCTATTCTCAGATGTCGGAGGTGAAAACAATATGGAGATCCAACTATTCTCAGTTATCTCAGGTGGAAACAAATATAAATATCCACACAACACCACCTCCTGTTAGAGATATAGGAATAGACAATAAAAGACATACATGAAGGTTTAAGAGGGAAACAATAGTACACAAGCGACGCAAAACGGCAACACCTACGAAGGTCCAGGCTAATGTTCCTTGTACATGTCAATAAAAAGATAAAATATCATCAAAATTATATATTTTGTCATGTATATCATGTGATACTTATTGACCTATGATCATCATATTCTTCTGCATACTTTTGTTAAACCAACCTGCAGTAGGACGAAGGAAATTTTTGGTCCGTGCCACTACCAAACTCAGATATTCGAGGCCTGTCACTCAAAGTTCATGAATTCGGTCTCTGCCACAACTGCTCGCGAAGAAATTAGCTGCATGCCCTTGCACACTGTTTGCTCGAGTTGCCGCCAGGAGCCGTCTTCTTTGGTTCGTTTCCTTCCATTTGGGACCCACAAGTTTGCCATGTCATGTAGGAGAATGTGCTATGAAATAAAAAAATTTATTCGTGCACGATCACACCTAGGATTACTGTGGAGGTACAAGAACAATCATCTCACCAACAATCCAACATGAAAAAATAGAGGAAAAAGAGTTGGAGAAGTTCCGCCAATTCGCACAGTTAGGTCATACCTCCCAGCCACAAGAATTTATTTGGAACGATGCTCCGATGTAGTGTCGAAGAAGAGGACACCTTCGAGGTATACAAGAGTACCGAGAGAGCAGCACCGCAGGACTCGTGAAACCAATATGACGAACAACAGGATGAGCTAGAGGGGAGAAACAACCTAGCGGCGTCCGATTTAGATTCAATCTGGACCGAAAGAGAAACGATGCGCATGAAGCGAGAGATAAGGAAGTCAAGGGATTATTGGCATGCCATCACTAGTAGAAAAGGGGGCAAAGGTCCAGGCCGGGTCAGCCCATTAGTCCCGGTTCAGTCCAGAACCGGGACCAATGGGGGCAGTGGACCCGGTTCGTGAGCCCAGGGGGCCGGCCGGGCCACGTGGGCCATTGGTCCCGGTTCGTCTGGACCTTTTGGTCCCGGTTGGTGGGACGAACCGGGACCAATGGGCCTCGCTCCTGGCCCACCACCATTGGTCCCGGTTGGTGGCATGAACCGGGACTAAAGGGGACCAATGAGGTGCCTATATATACCCCCTCGCGTAAGAGCAGATCACACTGCTCTGTTTTTTCTGGCCGAGGCGGAGAGGGCTTGGTGGTGCTCTAGCTCACCTCCTATGCACACAAGGTGTTCGATGGAATGCCCGAGCCACACTACTCAAGCTTTCTCCTCTCCAAGCTCGACCTCCAAGCTCCATTTTTCTCAATATTTGTCTAGGTTTAGCGGTCCGTCACGCCCCGTCCCCGTCTTCACCGCCGTCGATTACCCGCGCCGAGCTCATCGCCGGCACCACCGTGGTGAGCCCCTTGTTCTTATCTTCTTTCTGAAAGGAAAAAATATTCTTACTTGTATGTTTACATAGATACTTGTATTATTTTCTTACTTTTATTATTTCATCTTATATAGTGCGATGGTTTTGGTATCCGCCCCCGTCGGCCCTCGTCCTGTCTATGATTCGGATGTGGTATATATATATTATCTTTATAACTATTGGTTCATTTATTGTTTATGAAAATTATGCCGACCAACGTGACATAGATTTTATTTATCTAGGATGTATGTGAACCGAAAATTCCAACCAACCCTATTGTCGAGAGGTTAAATTTAGTTGAAGAAGAAAACAATTTCTTGAAGGAAAAAATAAAAAAAATTGAGGAGGAGAAGATGATATTGGAGTTGCATGTTGCGGATGTCGTCGATGATCACAAGATCAAGATGGATGCAATGCGCTTGAAGATGAGAAAGATTAGAAAATATGCCATTCATACCGAGGCTTGGTATCATTATGCCGTTGGATCAATTGTTACCTTGGTTGCGATTATGATCGCATTTGTTTTCGCATTGAAATGTTTTACATAGTTTCAATGTATGGTTTAATTAATTAGATGCTCTGGAGAGCTATATGTTGTTAGATGAGAACTATGTATGTACTTTGGTTTTAATGTGATGATGAACTTCTATTAATTTAGACACTTAATTATATATAATGCACGCAGATGAACCGGCAATGGATGTACAGTGACAAACACACCTCCGAGTACACTAAGGGCGTGCATGAGTTTCTCGATGCGGTTGAGGCAAACAAGCAGAATGGTTTTATGTGTTGTCCATGCACTGAATGTGGGAATACGATGTCTTACTCTAACCGGAAAATCCTTCACTCCCACCTGCTTTACAAGGGTTTCATGCCACACTATAATGTTTGGACGAGGCACGGAGAAATAGGGGTTATGATGGAAGACGGCGAAGAAGAAGAGTACGATGACAACTATGTGCCCCTTGAATACGGTGATGCTGCAACGGGAGGAGCTGGTGAAGATCAAGAGGAACCAGACGATGTGCCCAATGATGCTGCAATGGGTGAAGCTGCTGAAGATTAAGAGAAACCAGACGATGTGCCCGATGATGATGATCTCCGCCGGGTCATTGTCGATGCAAGGACGCAATGCGACAGTCAAAAGAAGAAGCTGAAGTTCGATCGCATGTTAGAGGATCACAAAAAAGGGTTGTACCCCAATTGCGAAGATGGGAACACAAAGCTCGGTACCATACTGGAATTGCTGCAGTGGAAGGCAGAGAATGCTGTGCCTGACAAAGGATTTGAGAAGCTACTGAAAATATTGAAGAAGAAGATTCCAAAGGATAACGAATTGCCCGACAGTACATACGCAGCAAAGAAGGTCGTATGCCCTCTAGGATTGGAGGTGGAGAAGATACATGCATGCCCTAATGACTGCATCCTCTACCGCGGTGCATACAAGGATCTGAACGCATGCCCGGTATGCGATGCATTGTGGTATAAGATCAGACAAGATGACCCTGGTGATGTTGACGGTGAGCCCCCCAGGAAGAGGGTTCCTACGAAGGTGATGTGGTATGCTCCTATAATACCACGGTTGAAACGTCTGTTCAGAAACGGAGAGCATGCCAAGTTGATGCGATCGCACAGTGAGGACCGTAAGAAAGACGGGAAGTTGAGAGCACCCGCTGACGGGTCGCAGTGGAGAAAAATCGAGAGAAAGTACTGGGATGAGTTTGCAAAGGACCCAAGGAACGTATGGTTTGCTTTAAGCGCGGATGGCATTAATCCTTTCGGGGAGCAGAGCAGCAATCACAGCACCTGGCCCGTGACTCCATATATGTATAACCTTCCTCCTTGGATGTGCATGAAGCGGAAGTTCATTATGATGCCAGTTCTCATCCAAGGCCCTAAGCAACCCGGCAACGACATTGATGTGTACCTAAGGCCATTAGTTGAAGAACTTTTACAGCTGTGGAATGGAAACGGTGTACGTACGTGGGATGAGCACAGACAGGAGGAATTTAACCTAAAGGCATTGCTGTTCGTGGCCATCAACAATTGGCCGCTCTCAGTAACCTTTCAGGATAGACAAATAAAAGGATACAACGCATGCATGCACTGTTTAGATGACACTGAAAGTATATACCTGGACAAATGCAGGAAGAATGTGTACCTGGGCCATTGTCGATTTCTTCCGACCAAGCATCAATGTCGAAAGAAAGGCAAGCATTTCAAAGGCGAGGCAGATCACCGGAAGAAGCCTGCCATGCGTACCGGTGATCACGTACTTGCCATGGTCAATGATTTACACGTAATCTTTGGAAAGGGTCCCATCGCACTAGCTGTTCTGAATGACGCTGAGGAACACGCACCCATGTGGAAGAAGAAATCTATATTTTGGGACCTACCCTACTGGAAAGACCTAGAGGTCCGCTCTTCAATCGACGTGATGCACGTGACGAAGAACCTTTGCGTGAACCCGCTAGGCTTCTTGGGCGTGTATGGAAAGACAAAAGATACACCTGAGGCATGGGAGGACCTGCAACGTTTGCACGAAAAAGACGGCATGCCTCCGAAGCAGTATGAAGGTCCTGCCAGCTATGCTCTAACGAAAGAAGAGAAAGAAATCTTCTTTGAATGCCTGCTCAGTATGAAGGTCCCGACTGGCTTCTCGTCGAATATAAAGGGAATAATAAATATGCCAGAGAAAAAGTTCCAGAACCTAAAGTCTCATGACTGCCACGTGATTATGACGCAACTGCTTCCGGTTGCATTGAGGGGGCTTCTACCGGAAAACGTCCGATTAGCCACTGTGAAGCTATGTGCATTCCTCAATGCCATCTCTCAGAAGGTGATCGATCCAGAAATCGTACCAAGGCTAAGGAGTGATGTGGCGCAATGTCTTGTCAGTTTCGAGCTGGTGTTCCCACCATCCTTCTTCAATATCATGACGCACGTCCTAGTTCATCTAGTCGACGAGATTGTCATTCTGGGGCCCGTATTTCTACACAATATGTTCCCCTTTGAGAGGTTCATGGGAGTCCTAAAGAAATATGTCCGTAACCGCGCTAGGCCAGAAGGAAGCATCTCCATGGGCCATCAAACAGAGGATGTTATCGGGTTTTGTGTTGACTTCATTCCTGGCCTTAAGAAGATATGTCTCCCTAAATCGCGGTATGAGGGGAGACTGACTGGAAAAGGCACTCTTGGAAGTGACTCAATAATATGCAGGGACGGATATTCTTGGTCTCAAGCACACTACACAGTTCTACAAAGCTCTACCTTGGTGACCCCGTATGTTGATGAACACAAGAACAGTCTGCGCTCCAAACACCCAGAGCAGTGCGACGACTGGATTACATGTGAACACATCAGGACTTTCAGCAGTTGGTTGGAAACACGTCTTAGAGGTGACAACACTGTTTGTGATGAGCTGTACTTGTTGTCCAGGGGACCATCTTTGACTGTATTGACTTACAAAGGATACGAGATAAATGAGAATACATTTTACACGATCGCCCAAGATCAAAAGAGCACCAACCAAAACAGCGGTGTCCGCTTTGATGCAGCAAGCGGGAGCGGAAAGGACAGATATTATGATTACATAGTGGACATATGGGAACTTGACTATGGACATGATTTTAAGGTCCCTTTGTTTAAGTGCAAATGGGTCAATCTGTCAGGAGGCGGGGTACAGGTAGACCCACAGTACGGAATGACAACAGTGGATCTGAAAAATCTTGGGTACACTGACGAACCGTTCGTCCTAGCCAATGATGTGGCACATGTTATCTATGTGAAGGACATGTCTACCAAACCGAGAAAAAGAAAAGATAAGGAAGTGAATATATCATATGATGAGCCAAAGCGCCACATAGTTCTTTCAGGAAAAAGGGACATCCTGGGAGTGGAGGGCAAGACAGACATGTCTGAAGATTATGAAAAGTTTCACGAAATTCCTCCCTTCAATGTCAAGGATGACCCAAGCATCCCGATAAACGATGAATATTATCCATGGTTTCGGCGCAATAAGCAAATGACACAAGCGAAGAAAAAGTGAATACTTTCTCCCGCAACTATTATGATCATACCATGCCAACTTTGTAACACACGAGTATGCTATGCCAACTTTTTCAGAGTTCATTTGAAAACTATGAATTTGTTGGGGAACGTAGCAATAATTCAAAATTTTCCTACATGCCACCAAGATCAATCTAGGAGATGCTAGCAACGAGAGAGAGGGAGTGTATCTTCATACCCTTGAAGATCTCTAAGCGGGAGCGTTACAAGAACGCGGTTGATGGAGTCGTACTCGTGGCGATTTAAATCGCGGAAGATCTGATCTAGCGCCGAACGGACGAGCCTCCGCGTTCAACACACGTACAACCCGGGGACGTCTCCTCATTATTGATCCAGCAAGGGGAGATGAGAAGTTGAGGGAGGACTCCGGCAGCAGGACGGCGTGGTGGTGGAGCTTGTGGTATTCCTGCAGGGCTTCGCCAAGCTCTACAGAGGAGAAGGAAGAGTTGGAGGAGGGAGGGGCTGCGCCAGAGAAGGGGTCTCGGTTGCCCTCTCTCTCCCTCACTATATATAGGGGGAAGGGGGGTGGAGGAGGTGCCCTAGGGTTCCCTAGAGGAGGGGTGGCGGCCACAGGGGAAACCCTAGCTGGGTTTAGGCGCCCCCACCCCTAGGAAACTTGCCCCCAAGCCGGGAGGGGTGGCTGCCCTAGGGGAGGCGCCCCCACCTCTCCAAGTTACGTGAGATGGGGTGGGAGGGGCGCTCAGCCCCTCAGTGGGCTGATGTGCCCCCTCACCTTGGCCCATAAGGCCCCCCAACGCTTGCCGGGGCCTCCGAAACCCCTTTCGAACACGCTGGTCGTCACCCGGTACCCTCGGAACAATTCCGGACTCCAATACCCTTCATCCAATATATCGATCTTCACCCCCGGACCATTCCGGAACTCCTCGTGACGTCCGGGATCTCATCCGGGACTCCGAACAACCTTCGGTAACCACATACTATTTCCCATAACAACTCTAGCTTCACCGAACCTTAAGTGTGTAGACTGTCGGTGTCAAAATCGGCGGATCTCGGGTAGGGGGTCCCAAACTATGCGTCTAGGTCGGATGGTAACAGGAGGCAAGGGACACAAAGTTTTACCCAGGTTCAGGCCCTCTTGATGGAGGTAAAACCCTACGTCCTGCTTGATTAATATTGATGATATGGGTGTTATAAGAGTAGATCTACCACGAGATCAGAGAGGCTAAACCCTAGAAGCTAGTCTACGGTATGATTGTATTTTGTGATTGTTGTCCTACGGACTAAAACCCTTCGGTTTATATAGACACCGAAGAGGGTTAGGGTTACACAAGGTCGGTTACAAAGGAGGAGATATCCATATACGTATTGCCTAGCTTGCCTTGCACGCCAAGTAGAGTCCCATCCGGACACGAGACGAAGTCTTCAATCTTGTATCTTCATAGTCTAACAGTCCGGCCAATGGAGATAGTCCGGCTGTCCGGAGACCCCCTAATCCAGGACTCCCTCATAGACCCTACGGGTTCGGGAACCATGTAGACATGACCGAGACATCTCTCTGGCCAATAACCAACAACGGGATCTGGATACCCATGTTGGCTCCTACATGTTCCACGATGATCTCATCGGATGAACCACGAGGTCAAGGATTCAATCAATCCCATATACAATTCCCTTTGTCTATCGGTATGTTACTTGCCCGAGATTCGATCGTCGGTATCCCTATACCTCGTTCAATCTCGTTACTGGCAAGTCTCTTTACTCGTTCCATAATGCATGATCCCGTGACCAACTACTTAGTCACAATGAGCTCATTATGATGATGCATTACCGAGTGGGCCCAGAGATACCTCTCCGTCATACGGAGTGACAAATCCCAGTGTCGATTCGTGCCAACCCAACAGACACTTTCGGAGATACCTGTAATGCACCTTTATAGCCACCTAGTTACGTTGTGGCGTTAGGTGCACCCAAAGCATTCCTACGGTATCCGGGAGTTGCACAATCTCATGGTCTAAGGAAATGATACTTGACATTAGAAAAGCTTTAGCAAACGAACTACACGATCTAGTGCTATGCTTAAGATTGGGTCTTGTCCATCACATTATTCTCCTAATGATGTGATCCCGTTATCAATGACATCCAATGTCCATGGTGAGGAAACCATGACCATCTATTGATCAACGAGCTAGTCAACTAGAGGCTTACTAGGGACATGTTGTGGTCTATGTATTCACACATGTATTACGGTTTCCAGTTATTACAATTCTAGCATGAACAATAGACAATTATCATGAATAAGGAAACACAATAATAACCATTTTATTATTGCCTCTAGGGCATATTTCCAACAGTCTCCCACTTGCACTAGAGTCAATAATCTAGTTCACATCACTATGTGATTGTAATGAATCCAACACCCATGGGGTTTGTTCATATCTCGCTTGTGAGAGAGGTTATTAGTCAACGGGTCTGAACCTTTCAGATCCGTGTGTGCTTTACAAATCTCTATGTCATCTTGTAGATGCAGCTACCACGCACTACTTGGAGCTATTCCAAATAACTGATCTACTATACGAATCCAGTTTACTACACAGAGTCATCCGGATTAGTGTCAAAGTTTGCATCGAAGTAACCCTTTACGACGAACTCTTTTACCACCTCCATAGTCGAGAAAATTCCTTAGTACACTAGTTACTAAGGATAAGTTCGTCCGCTGTCATGTGATCCATTCCCGTATCACTCTTGTACCCCTTGACTGACTCATGGCAAGGCACACTTCAGGTGCGGTACACAGCATAGCATACTGTAGAGCCTACGTCTAAAGCATAGGGGACGACCTTCGTCCTTTCTCTCTCTTCTGCCGTGGTCAGGTATTGAGTCTTACTCAATACTCACACCTTGTAACACAGCCAAGAACTCCTTCTTTGCTGATCTATTTTGAACTCCTTCAAAATCTTGTCACAGTATGTATTCATTTGAAAGTACTATTAAGCGTTTTTGATCTATCCTTATAGATCTTGATGCTCAATGTTCAAGTAGCTTAATCCAGGTTTTCCATTGAAAAACACTTTTCAAATAACCCTATATGCTTTCCAGAAATTCTACATCATTTCTGATCAACAATATGTTAACAACATATACTCATCAAAAATTCTATAGTGCTCCCACTCACTTCTTTGGAAATACAAGTTTCTCATAAACTTTGTATAAACCCAAAATCTTTGATCATCTCATCAAAGCGTATATTCCAACTCCGAGATGCTTACTCCAGTCCTTAGAAGGATTGCTGGAGCTTTGCATACTTGTTAGCATCTTTTAGGAATTAGGATTGACAAAAACCTTCTGGTTGTATCACATACAACATTTCCTCAAGAAAATTATCGAGGAAACAATGTTTTGACATCCTTTCTGCAAGATTTCATAAATAATGCAATAACTGCTAATACAATTCCAATAGACTCTTAGCATCGCTACGAGTGAGAAAGTCTGACCACACTCAACTCCTTGAACTTGTCAGAAAACATCTTAACGACAAGTCGAGCTTTCTTAATGGTGATACTTACCATCATTGTCCGTCTTCCTTTTAAAATCCATATGTACCCAATAGCCTTACGACCATCAAGTAGTTCTTCCAAATTCTATACTTTGTTTTCACACATGGATCCTCTCAGATTTTATGGCCTCGAGCCATTTGTCGGAATCCGGGCCCACCATCGTTTCTCCATAGCTCGTAGGTTCATTGTTGTCTAGCAACATGACTTCCAAGACAGGATTTCGTACCACTCTGAAGTAGTACGCATCCTTGTCGACCTACGAGGTTTGGTAGTGACTTGATCCGAAGTTTCATGATCACCATCATAAGCTTCCACTTCAATTGGTGTAGGTGCCACAGGAACAACTTCCTGTGCCCTGCTACACACTAGTTGAAGTGACGGTTCAATAACCTCATCAAGTCTCTACCATCCTCCCACTCAATTCTTTCGAGAGAAACTTTTCCTCGAGAAAGGACCCGTTTCTAGAAACAATCACTATTGCTTCCGGATCCGAAATAGGAGGTATACCCAACTATTTTGGGTGTCCTATGAAGATGCATTTATCCGCTTTGGGTTCGAGCTTATCAGGCTAAAACCTTTTCACATAAGCGTCGCAGCCCCAAACTTTTAAGAAATGAGAGCTTAGGTTTCTCTAAACCATAGTTCATACGGTGTCATCTCAACGGAATTACGTGGTGCCCTATTTAAAGTGAATGCGGTTGTCTCTAATGCCTAACCCATAAACGATAGTGCTAATTCGATAAGAGACATCATGGTTTTCACCACATCTAATAGGGTGCAGCTATGATGTTCGGACACACCATCACACTATGGTGTTCCAGGCGGCATTAGTTGTGAAACAATTTCCACAATGTCTTAATTGTATGCCAAACTCATAACTCAGACATTCATCTCTATGATCATATCATAGACATTTTATCATCTTGTCACGACGATCTTCAACTTCACTCTGAAATTACTTAAACCTTTCAATAATTCAGACTTGTGTTTCATCAAGTAAATATACTCAGCATCTCACTACTAGGGAAAATCCTAGTAGCAGCGCGGGTTCTAGACCTATCAGTAGCGCGGGGTTATGCGCTACTGATAAGACGCTATAGTTAACGTGTAGCAGTAGCGTGCCTCCTCCCATGCTACTGCTAAATCGACTTAGTAGTAGCGAGTTCCCGGAGGAGCGCTACTGGTAATTAGTAGTAGCGCTTCTCCCTGCCCGCGCTGCTACTATTATTTCGTATTTTATTTCTTTTTAATTTCATGTTGTATTCGTACACCTTTACACAAGTTTTCATACAACAGGAATTTAGAAATTATTTTTACATCATAATGAGTTATTACATCACGGGGTGAAAGAACCGTGTGGACTAGTTTCAAGTGGATGGACATCCACTTGAAACTAATCCGCGGTTCTTTCACCCCATGATATAATAAATATCATCATCATCATATCATTAACAACTTATCATCATCATATCATTGGTCACTAGTCGTAATCACAAGTACTCCTCACATCATTAACTCTAACACATTGTATCACATAAAAAACATATTGTACCTCATAGGACCTACTACATTCTCTTAGGACCTACTATATTCTCTAAGGTAAAATAGCAAAAAACAAGATAGCCCCTAACTCTCCATTATGGAGAATGGAGATTATCTTGTCTCCAATTCTTGCCTTTCGCTTAATGTTACTTCCAAGAACCTCCTTGCGAATGTCCAAACATTTTTTCCATTCTTTGATTAGCATGTGTTCACCGCTTTTAGAAATCCGATATGCACAGGTGAGCTCCTTAGATTCACCTGGCTGTATGTTCATAACTGCAAGGCGACCATTCTGATACATCAGATGAGGCACACAATCCATCGGGATTTCCTGTTGAAAAACATAGTAATAACTTCGTAGTTAGCAATGATGTACTAGTTTTAGAAGTATGCAAAAGATGCACGGATGTCGTAATAGTAAAAAATCTTACCAGGGTATCTCCATAGAAGTTAACGTGGTTCAACACGTGCACTAGTGGCACGTATTCACCATAATTTAGAGGAGTTCGATAATAGGTATTGTAATTCTCAAGAAAAGTACAATAAGCAATCAGATGACTTTTCTCCTTATAAGTTAATTCGGAGCCATCAGTGTAGTGGGTTTTGTCTACCATCTTCTGCACATTCTTTGAAGATTCAAAATAAGGTGTCAATGGAAATAAGCTGTCAACTATTTTGAAATAAAAAATATAAATTAGTTAATAACTATGTTTGAGAAACTCACATTGCGGTAGAATCGGAAGCGTATCAACAAGGACCCAAATGGCCATATTGTCTTGCTCGATGTCAGGATTGCCAAGATCCATGGTGAAAATCATACCCTCATAAAAACCATACATTTTGCAAAGTGCTTCCCAATTTTGGCAACCAAAATGGGTTACGCTCTGAGAATTGTACAGATTTACTTCAAAATCGATATCATGATGGGTCCTTAGGTGTATTTTCTTTGTTTCATAATTTTCATGGTCTTTAAAACCCATCCTCTCCAAGACATAGCGTCTTGCATGGCATGGGATAAGCTAGTCGAATTGTAAAAGATGAAAATTAGACGTTGAAATAGTTGAAGTCTTGCTTAATTATGAAAAAAACACTTGTCGTTATTGCGTACCGTTTCAACATCGAAGGTCTCCTCGAGCTTAATGCTGAAGCGCCGATCTTCATCCAGCTCAACGAACCTGTCGCACATACCTCTATCATCGTGGCACCAGCTGCACTCCCTCGGGAGACTGTCGTCGTCCGAGTACGACATTTCCTACGTTCATAATTCAAAGATTAAACTTGTACATATTCTAGCACAAGTCATGCCAGAATTCATGGAAAAATCCGGCATGACCTTTGCTAAAAAAGGACATATCGAGCGCCTGAAATTTGCCGGAATGGAAATTAATCAACACTCCGGCAAAACATAGGCCACTCGGAGGTGTAACCAAAACATGAAATAATTGCTTAAACTAAAAAATAACAACAAATATGACATGTTCAACTAGTTCTATTAATTCAACTAGTTCTTACTAAATATAAACTTAGTATAAAAATAAAAAAACTAGTTCTTTCTAAAAATAAAGTAGTTCAACTAGTTATTAATTTACTTACTATACTAGTTCAACTAAAACTTAACTAGTTCAACTAAAACTAAACTAGTTCTATTAATTCAACTCGTTCTTACTAAATATAAACTTACTATAAATAGAAAGAAACTAGTACATCTACTACTACTAATTAACATCTAACTACTACATCTACTACTAATTAACATCTACTACTGCTAATTATACAACTAGTTTACCATCACTACTAGTAATTAATATCCACTGCTTCTAAAAATCATTATCTATGAACCCTAAATTAACATCTACTACTACTAAAATCATCTACTAACTAAGCAAAGAGAGAGGGGGTGGGGGAGGGGTGGGGGGCTTACAGAGGGAGAGATGGTGGCGGGGAGGTGCTCGGCGACGGAGGGGCGGCGAGGGCGGGCTCGGGATCGGGATCGGGAGGCGGCGGTCCTGGGCGGCGGGCTCGGTCGAGGGCGGCGGCGGTGAGGTCGAGGGCGGCGAGAGTGTGGTCGAGAGCGGCGGCGGGCGGCGGCGTTGAGGTTGAGGCGGGCTCGCGCGGCGGCGGTGAGGGCAGGCGCGCTCGGGCTCGGGCGGCGGCGACAGGAGTAGGGGAACATGCCGGGGGGGGGGAGGAGGACTTAGCGAAATTTTGAGCCGGGGGGTGGTTAACTCGAACTAGCAGTAGCGCTCATATGGAAAACGCGCTATAGTAACTTATCTATAGCGCGCTTCACTGAAAATCGCTACTGCTAATGGAAGCAGTTATATCAAAAATATACATTGTCATCATTGATCTTTTTGTGTATAATCTAAATAGTCTACATGAATCCTCATTGTACCTGTATAGGTACAGGCGAGGATTCATATTGCAACCACAAATCATACACGTATAGTTCAATGAAGACCAAGTGCTCGAGATAGGTTGAGAAGTAGCATATTTAAGGTGGGAAACACCTTGTTCGCTTAGCAGTATGGGACTAAACTTAATTAGTTGCGGTGATACTTAGTAGTAGCGTGTTTTGAAGAAAACCGATGCTACTAAGTTCTTTAGCAGTAGCGCGTCCATGGGAAGGGCGCTACTACTATATCTAGCCTGGGGGCAACACCGTGGCAATTATAGTAGTAGCGCTCTTTCACCTAGAGCGCTACTGCTACTTAGTCATTAGTAGCGCTCTTTTCTGAAGCTCGCCACTGCTAATTAGCAGTAGCGTTTGTTTTTAAGCCGCGCTGCTGCTAAGATTCTGCGTATAAGGTTTTCCCTAGTAGTGTCTACTCAAATCATCTGTGAAGTAAGAACATAACGATATCCACTGCGTGCCTCAGCACTCATTAGACTGCACACATCAAAATGTATTACTTCCAACAAGTTGCTTTCTTGTTCCATCTTACTGAAAACGAGGCCTTTCAGTCATCTTGCCCATGTGGTATGATTTGCATGTCTCAAGTGATTCAAAATCAAGTGAGTCCAAACGATCCATCTGTATGCATATCTACCAATAGACATGGTTCACATGTCTCAATCTTTTCAAAAACGAGTGAGTCCAAAGATCCATCAACATGGAGCTTCTTCATGCGTTTTATACCAATATGACTCAAATGGCAGTGCCACAAGTATGTGGTACTATCATTACTATCTTATATCTTTTGGCATGAACATGTGTATCACTACGATCGAGATTCAATAAACCATTCATTTTAGGTGCAAGACCATTGATGGTATTATTCAAATAAACAGAGTAACCATTATTCTCCTTAAATGAATAACCTTATTGCGATAAACATAATCCAATCATGTCTATGCTCAACGCAAACACCAAATAACAATTATTTAGGTTTAACACCAATCCCGATGGTAGAGGGAGCGTGCGATGTTTGATCACATCAACCTTGGAAACACTTCCAACACATATCGTCATATCACCTTTAGCTAGTCTCCGCAGCCTTTTATTTCGAGTTACTAACACTTAGCAACCGAACTGATATTTTTTTACCCTGGTGCTACTAGGAGTACTAGTAAAGTACACAATAATATAACGTATATTCAAAATACCTCCGTCGACCTTGCCAGCCTTCTCATCTACCAAGTATCTAGGGTAGTTCTGCTTCAGTGGCCGTTCCCCTAATTACAGAAGCACTTAGTCTTGGGTTTGGGTTCAACCTTGGGTTTCTTCATAGAGCAGCAACTGATTTGCCGTTTCATGAAGTATCCCTTCTTTCCCTTGCCCTTCTTGAAACTAGTGGTTTTACTAACCATCAATAATTGATGCTCCTGCTTGATTTCTACTTTCGCGGTGTCAAACATCGCGAATTGCTCAAGGATCATCATGTCTATCCCTGATATGTTATAGTTCATCATGAAACTCTAATAGCTTGGTGGCAGTGACTATGGGGAACCATCACTATCTCATCTGGAAGATTAACTCCCACTCGATTCAAGTGATTGTAGTACTCAGACAATCTAAGCACATGCTCAACGATTGAGTTTTTCTCCCTTAGTTTGCAGGCTTAAGAAACTTGTCAGAGGTCTCATACCTCTTGACGTGGGCACTAGTCTGAAATTCCAATTTCAGTCTTTGGAACATCTCATATGTTCTGCGACGTTTCAAAAACGTCTTTGGTGCCACAATTCTAAACCGTTAGTATTACGCACTGAACTATCACGTAGTCATCAAAACATGTATGTCAGATGTTTCCCAACATCTACAGACGATGCTCGAGGTTCAACACACTGAGCGGTGCATTAAGGACATAACCCTTCTCTGCAGCAATGATGACAATCCTCAGTTCACGGACCCAGTCCGCATAATTGCTACTGTCAACTCTCAACTAAATTTTCTCTAGGAACATATCTAAAACAGTAGAACCAAAGCGTGAGCTATGACATAATTTGCAAAGACCTTTTGATCACTATGTTCATGATAATTAAGTTCATCTAATCAAATTATTCAATGGACTCCCACTTAGATAGACATCCCTCTAGTCATCTAAGTGATACATGATCCGAGTCAACTAGGTCGTGTTCGATCATCACGTGAGATGGACTAGTCATCATCGGTGAACATCTTCATGTTGATCATATCTACTATACGACTCATGCTCGACCTTTCGGTCTCTTGTGTTCAGAGGCCATGTCTGTACATGCTAGGCTCGTCAAGTCAACCTAAGTGTTTCGCATGTGTAAATCTGGCTTACACCCGTTGTATGTGAATGTTAGAATCTATCACACACGATAATCACGTGGTGCTTCGAAACAACGAACCTTCGCAACGGTGCACAGTTAGGGGGAACACTTTCTTGAAATTTTAGCGAGGGATCATCTTATTTATGCTACTGTCGTTCTAAGCAAATAAGATGTAAACATGACAAACATCACATGAAAATCATAAAGTGACATGATATGGCCAATATCATCTTGTGCCTTTTGATCTTCATCTTCGAGGCGCGGCATGATCACCTTCGTTACTGGCATGACACCATGATCTCCATCATCGTGTCTTCATGAAGTTGCCTCGCCAACTATTACTTCTACTACTATGGCTAACGGTTAGCAATAAAGTAAAGTAATTACATGGCATTTTCATTGACACGCAGGTCATAAATAAATTAAGACAACTCCTATGACTCCTGCCGGTTGTCATACTCATCGACATGCAAGTCGTGATTCCTATTACAAGAACATGATAAATCTCATACATAACATATATCATTCATCACATCCTTTTGGCCATATCACATCACATAGCAAACCCTGCAAAAACAAGTTAGACATCCTCTAATTGTTGTTGCATGTTTTACGTGGCTGCTATGGGTTTCTAGCAAGAACGTTTCTTACCTATGTGAAAGCACAAGTGCTCCCTAGGTGGTTTTGATAATTGATGACAACATATCTTTTGTTGGACTAACATTTCGATCTAGCATGTTTCAGATAAGTTCAACAATGGAGTGGCATGGACTAAAGGTTGTGGGAACTCCTTCAAGATGCTAAGGACAAAGGATTGGCCAAAGCTTCAAGCTCAAGACTCTTCATTTTATATTTTAGTGATCCAAGATCACATTGAGTCTTTAGGAAAAGCCAATACTATCAAGGAGGGATGAGGTGTTGGATTTTGTGTGGAGGCTATATATACCCCTCCACCTCCTCCTCATTCGATGAGAGAGCTATCAGAACGCACACACCATTCCAACTCATATGTTCTGAGAGAGAACCACCTACTCATGTGTTGAGACCAAGATACTCCATTCCTACCATATGAATCTTGATCTCTAGCCTTCCCAAGCTGCTTTCCACTCAAACCTTCTTTCCACCAAATCCAAATCCTATGAGAGAGAGTTGAGTGTTGGGGAGACTATCATTTGAAGCACAAGAGCAAGGAGTTCATTACCTACACACCATTTGTTACTTCTTGGAGAGTGGTGTCTCCTAGATTGGCTAGGTGTCACTTGGGAGCCTCCGACAAGATTGTGGAGTTGAACCAAGGAGTTTGTAAGGGCAAGGAGATCGCCTACTTCGTGAAGATCTACCGCTAGTGAGGCAAGTCCTGTGTGGGCGATGGCCATGGTGGGATAGACAAGGTTGCTTCTTCGTGGACCCTTTGTGGGTGGTTGCTTCTTCGTGGACCCTTCGTGGGTGGAGCCCTGTGTGGACTCGCGCAACCGTTACCCTTCGTGGGTTGAAGTCTCCATCAACGTAGATGTAGGATAGCACCACCTATCCGAACCACGGGAAAAACATCCGTGTCTCCAATAGTGTTTGAATTCTCCAAACCCTTCCCTTTACATTCTTGCAAGTTGCATGCTTTACATTCCGCTGCTCATATACTCTTTGCATGCTTGCTTGATATGTATTGTGTGTGTTGAAATTGTGCCTAAGCTCCACTTAAACCGAAAAACCTTAAAAATTGCAACTTTAGCACTAAGTGTCTAATCACCCCCCTCTAGACACATCTACTTCTAGATCCTACAAGTGGTATCAGAGCTTTGGTCTCCATTGCCTTGGTTTAATCACCATTGGAGGAAGATGGATGTGTCTACATTAGGGAGTCTTAGACATAGAGTGCCTATTCTTGAGGGAGAGTATTTTCATGAGTGGAAAAATGAGATGCTTGTAATCTTCAATCAATATCATTTGAACAAGTATATTGCTAGCCCTTGTGCACCCCATATTGATCCCTTGCATCCTACCCTAGATGAAGATATTGACATGATTCGCAATCTTAGAACTATTGAGCTCATCATTAGAGGATTGCCCAAAAATTTGATTGCTAGTTTGCCTACTCACAATTGTGCCTATACCATATGGAAATTTCTTGAGAAACGATTTCCCGATTATTCCTTGAAAACTTTGGATGAAATTCTCCATAAATCTATTGCCTTGAGTAAGATGAACTCTAGTGATCCTAGTTTTGGTAAATGTCTTTTTGAACTTGCCAATCTTAAGCATGCTAAAGGAGATGTTGGAATCATTAATGATATCATATTCAAAGCTATAAGAATTCATAAAAGTGACCACTTTGATAATCATTTATCTAATGAATTATCCTCTCTAGGAAATGATGAGTCACAAGATCATGATGAACATGAATATTATGATGATGATGATAGTGACTTCGATCTTGATGATGCAATGAGACATTTTGGTCTTATGGCAAATCTTTGGGGATATGAATCAGGAGGAAAGGAATGGGTTCTTGATAGTGGATGTACTGATCATATGACCGGAGATGAAGAGATGTTTCGTGAGCTTGCTGAAAATGACGGCCCTCGAAAATATGTCACCTTTGGTGATAATTCAAAGGGTAAAGTGGTTGGCCTTGGTAAGGTGGCCATCTCACATGATAGTTCCATTCAAAATGTCATGCTCGTTGAATCTCTTGGCTACAACTTACTTTCAGTATCTAGACCTGCTGATTTTGGTTTGAATGTCCTATTTACTGAGGTAGACTGCCAAGTATTCCGTCGAGACAATCATAAAATGGTCTTTATAGGTATGCGTAGAGGTGATCTTTACATTGTCGATTTCTCTAAAAAGGCACAACCTAAAACCTGCTTTGTTGCTAAATCCTCAAAAGGTTGGTTATGGCATAGACGACTAGGTCACGTTGGCATGAGAAACCTTGACAAGCTTATTAAAGGAAATCACATCCTTGGAGTCAACGATGTCATATTTGATAAGGATAGACTTTGCAGTGCTTGTCAAGCAGGTAAACAGGTTGGAGGAAGACATCCCGTGAAGAACATCATGACCACAAGAAGGCCACTCGAGCTACTTCACATGGATCTTTTTGGTCCCAACGCCTACAAGAGTCTCGGTGGAAATTCTTTTGGTCTAGTTATAGTTGATGACTTTTCAAGATTTACGTGGGTGTTCTTTCTTAATGACAAGTCGTAGGTCCAGAAGATCTTCAGAAACTTCGCTAGGAAAGCCCAAAATTAGTTTGATGTGAAGATCAAGAAGGTTCGGAGTGACAACGGAACGGAGTTCAAGAACGCAAATGTGGACACCTTTCTTGACGAAGAAGGGATTTCACACGAGTTCTCAGCTACGTATACACCTCAACAAAATGGAGTTGTTGAGAGGAAGAACCGGACGCTCATCGAAATGGCAAGAACGATGCTTGATGAATACAAGACGCCAAAGCACTTTTGGGCAGAAGCGGTTGAGACAGCTTGTCACGCAACAAATCGCTTATACCTTCACAAGCTACTCGGCAAGACGGCATACGAGCTTCTCACCGGTAACAAACCCCAAGTTGGATACTTTCGAGTATTCGGCTCGAAGTGCTACATTCTTGATAAGCATCGTCATTCAAAGTTCGCTCCTAAATCTCATGAAGGTTTTCTACTTGGTTATGGCTCAAACTCTCACACTTACCGTGTCTACAACAATTTCACCCGAAAGGTTGAAGAGACGGTAGATGTGAAGTTTGATGAATCTAATGGCTCGCAAGTAGAGCAATTGCCAATTGATGTAGGAGACAAAGACCCTTCAGAAGCAATTCAAGACTTGTCCATTGGCAAAATTCGTCCAACGGAGGTGAAGGAGAGTACTTCATCCGTCCAAGTGGAAGCTTCTACTTCACGACAAGGTGAACCAAGAATCGACACGGAAGCATCCACAAGTGGGACACATCAAGATGAAGAAAACGAGGAAATACGTCAAGATGAACATCAACAACCTCCTTCTCCACCACGACAAGAGAACGACGACGTCAACAATGAAGAAGGCCAAGAAGAAGAACAAGATGAAGAAGATGTTCAACGAAGACCCAAGCAAAAGCTCTCACGAGTTCGAGCAAGAATTGCCAAAGATCATCCCGTCGAGCAAATCCTCAATGATATACAAACCGGGAGAATCACTCGCTCAAAAACTCGTTTAGCTAACTTTTGTGAAAACTATTCATTCATCTCTAGCTTGAACCTATGAAGGTTGAAGAAGCATTGGAAGATCCAGATTGGATAAACGCAATGCATGAAGAGCTACATAATTTTGAGAGAAACCAAGTTTGGACATTGGTTGAGAAGCCCGACAACAACCACAACATCATTGGTACCAAATGGGTGTTTCGCAACAAGCAAGATGAAGATGGAGAAGTGGTTCGCAACAAAGCACGTCTCATCGCCCAAGGATACACACAAGTCGAAGGTATGGACTATGGTGAGACGTATGCTCCCGTTGCTAGACTTGAGTCCATTCGCATCTTACTTGCCTATGCTAATCACCATAATATCACCTTGTACCAAATGGACATTAAAAGTGCTTTTATAAATGGTGAAATAGAGGAGGAAGTTTATGTCAAACAACCTCCCAGCTTTATCAATCCTAAGAAACCAAATCATGTTTACAAACTTCACAAAGCTCTTTATGGTCTTAAACAAGCTCCTAGAGCATGGTACAAATGCTTGACCAAGTTCCTTACTACAAGTGGTTTTGAAATTGGTAAAATTGATTCTACTCTTTTTACTAAGAGGGTTAATGGAGAACTATTTGTATGCCAAATTTATGTTGATGATATCATATTTGGTTCAACTAACCCTCTCTTTAGTGAAAAATTTGGAAAACTAATGTCAGAGAAGTTTGAGATGTCTATGATGAGTGAACTCAAATTCTTTCTCGGGTTGCAAATCAAGCAAACTAAGGAAGGTACATTTGTCTCTCAAACAAAGTACACCAAGGACTTATTCAAGAAGTTCAATATGCAAGAATGCAAAGGTATGTCTACACCTATGCCTACTAGTGGACATAATGATTTGACCAAAGATGGTGAACCGGTTGATCAAAAGGTTTATCGCTCTATGATTGGTTCATTGTTATACCTATGTGCTTCACGTCCCGATATTATGCTAAGTGTGTGCATGTGTGCACGATATCAAGCTGCTCCTAAAGATTGTCATCTTAAGGCTGTGAAAAGGATAGTGAGATATTTAATCCATACACCAAATTTTGGCATTTGGTATCCTAAGAGGTCTTCTTTTGATCTTGTTGGCTATTCTGACTCGGATTATGCCGGAGACAAGGTTGATAGAAAGTCCACTTCGGGTACTTGTCAATTTCTTGGTAGATCTCTTGTGTCTTGGTCTTCCAAGAAACAAAACTCAGTATCCTTATCCACCGCCGAAGCGGAATACATTGCCGCTGGTTCATGTTGTGCTCAATTACTTTGGATGACCCAAACTCTTAAAGATTGTGGGATTTATGTGAAACATGTTCCACTGCTTTGTGACAATGAAAGTGCTATCAAAATTGGTCATAATCCTGTACAACATTCTCGGACTAAGCATATTGAAGTTCGTCATCATTTCATTCGAGATCATGTTGCTAAGGGTGACATCTATCTTAAGCATGTTCGCACCGATAAGCAATTAGCGGATATATTCACTAAACCACTTGATGAGAAAGCGTTTTGCAGGTTGAGAGGAGAATTGAACATCATTGATGCTTCGAACTTGGAGTAGAAACTCCATTGGATACATGCAAGACATGAGCTTATGACTAATCCATGATATATCTCTTATGATAACTATCTTATGTCTTGGATATATTTGCACCTTGCATGTTGTCTAACCCATGTAGGTGCTTGGTTGAATCTAATTCCATGAGATTGCGACTCACTCATATCCTGAGCGATCTCTACATCACCAAGACTCTACACAATAGTGGTTGAAGACAAGGAAGCACAAAACCATGAAACATATCCTTTGACAAACTCTATGTTAAGCTTCATGATTGTCATTTTTGGATACACAAGTGCTCTTCCTTGCAAGAACTAACCCATGTAGGTAGATGAACTCAAACTCCAAGTGGTGCTCCCAACTCTTGATGAACTACATCAACCTTAAGCACCCACACAAGTTCAACTACATGAGCAAGAACCACATCACCACCCAAGGTATGTTATTCCATCTTAGAGAAGCTTTACTCCAAGACATGAGTCAAAGCAACTCAACAAGATGTAAATACATCAAGATGCTTAAATGAAAAATGGTAACCCCATTTTGAGCTTAAACGATGAGTATGACCTATGATCAAGTGTTCTAACTTGACTCCTAAGTCAATATACTCTAACATAGGTGACTATGTCACCGCCCAATTCTAGATGAAGTTCTCTTGTGTTCCTTTCTGAGTTATTGCATTTGTCCCTTGCATATTTGTTTCTTTCTTTTTCAATCAAAAAAAAACTTCATCTACAAACCTTTTACCTTTTTTTTGATTTTTGTTCTGCATAATTCTGCATCAAATTCCTTGCAAATCTTTCAGCTAATTCATTGCAAATCTTTGTGAGATCTTACTTGACTAGTGAGCTGAGGTGACAAGTGTTTTTCTCTGTGATGAACTCGGTTTCACCGAATCGCTATTTTCAGTCCAACCGAATCCTTTCGGTACTACCGAAACATGCCATTCGGTGCCACCGATTTCGCAACAGGAAAAACAGTTTGCCACATATTCTATATTTCTTCTGATCCAGCTCCACTCAATGAATCTTGTCCTCTACAAGCATCACAGTTTTATTCACTGCTTTGTACTGAATCTCAAGGACCAAACCTATTCGACGGATTCCAGGAAAAACCTTCTTGGAAATTGATGTCAAAGGGGGAGAGAGAGAGATCACATCAAAGCTTATCATCAGAGAGAGAGAGATCACATCAAAAGCTTATCACCTACAAAGGAGAAAGTACTAAGGGGGAGAGAATACTCAAGGATCCCAGATGCTTGATGTTCAAGAGGAGAGATGCCACATGTCTTTTTGGGGGAAAGACATGTTCATATGAACTCATTTGAATTTAGTTCTATTCATATCTTTCAGCTCTGATTTTCTGTTTCCTATCTTCTCCCAATATCCCATATAAGATTAAGGGGGAGCAAGACACCTAAGGGAAAGAAATCAGTCAAATTCATTGCATATCTTTATTCTTGGGGACATGTTGAATTAAATATGGTGCCTTGTACTCACTCTCTACATGTCATCCCAGTCTTGGTATTCTTGTAGTTTCTTTTGTTTGCTCTGGCTAGTGGATGTATCTGTGTTATCTAACCTTGTTGTGCAGGTTCATTCCATCCTAAGCCAACTCAAGACCACAAGGTAAGCATATGCATCAAAATCATGAGTATGAGGAGTTCTTGCTTATGTACATACTGTTTGCAAGAAGGACTCACGAGCATGAAGGTATTTTCCTTGATAATCTTTTGCTCTGATGCATATGGCCAAGATACATGTAACACATTGCCTACTCTGTCATGGTTATGTTCTCACATGCCTCCATATTTCATATTTACATGAGTGCATACATGTAGGGGGAGCCTATGCTTGTTACATGTTCTTCCAAAGCTTTACTTGCTGTTCTTTATATCTTTATCTAAAGCTTTGATGTATGTTGCCATCAATTACCAAAAAGGGAGAGATTGAAAGCACAAGTGCTCCCTAGGTAGTTTTGATAATTGATGACAACATATCTCTTGTTGGACTAACATTTCGATCTAGCATGTTTCAGATAAGTTCAACAATGGAGTGGCATGGACTAAAGGTTGTGGGAACTCCTTCAAGATGCTAAGGACAAAGGATTGGCCAAAGCTTCAAGCTCAAGACTCTTCATTTTATATTTTAGTGATCCAAGATCACATTGAGTCTTTAGGAAAAGCCAATACTATCAAGGAGGGATGAGGTGTTGCTTAATGAGCCTCTTGCTTCATGTGCTTAATGATATGCTCCAAAATCCTCAACTACTTTCCCATATCCACATATGACCTAAACCCTAAGCCAAACTCGGTCCTACCGATTCTTCCTATCCGACGCCACCGAGTTTCACTTGTCATAAGCCACTGCCAAACCCTAATCAGTTCGGTCTCACCGATGGGATCTCGGTCTCACCGAGATGGGCTTGCAAACTCTCTGTTACCCATTGCAATATTCTCGGTCCCACCGAGATATGCAATCGGTCCCACCGAGTTTGCTTGACCAAATCTCAGTTTCACTTATTACCCAAATCGGTCCCACCGAGTTTGAGTAATCGGTCAAACCGAGTTTTGGATTTACCCTAACCCTAGCACATCGGTCCCACTGAGTTGATCCAGTCGGTCCCACCGAAATAACTAACGGTCACTAGGTTTACATTTTCGGTCTGACCGAGTTTATTGATTCGGTCCCACCGAGATTGGAAAACTGTGTAACGGTTGGATTTTGTGTGGAGGCTATATATACCCCTCCACCTCCTCCTCATTCGATGAGAGAGCTATCAGAACGCACACACTATTCCAACTCATATGTTCTGAGAGAGAACCACCTACTCATGTGTTGAGACCAAGATACTCCATTCCTACCATATGAATCTTGATCTCTAGCCTTCCCAAGTTGCTTTCCACTCAAACCTTCTTTCCACCCAATCCAAATCCTATGAGAGAGAGTTGAGTGTTGGGGAGACTATCATTTGAAGCACAAGAGCAAGGAGTTCATTACCTACACACAATTTGTTACTTGTTGGAGATTGGTGTCTCCTAGATTGGCTAGGTGTCACTTGGGAGCCTCCGACAAGATTGTGGAGTTGAACCAAGGAGTTTGTAAGGGCAAGGAGATCGCCTACTTCGTGAAGATCTACCGCTAGTGAGGCAAGTCCTGTGTGGGCGATGGCCATGGTGGGATAGACAAGGTTGCTTCTTCGTGGACCCTTTGTGGGTGGTTGCTTCTTCGTGGACCCTTCGTGGGTGGAGCCCTGTGTGGACTCGCGCAACCGTTACCCTTCGTGGGTTGAAGTCTCCATCAACGTAGATGTAGGATAGCACCACCTATCCGAACCACGGGAAAAACATCCGTGTCTCCAATAGTGTTTGAATTCTCCAAACCCTTCCCTTTACATTCTTGCAAGTTGCATGCTTTACATTCCGCTGCTCATATACTCTTTGCATGCTTGCTTGATATGTATTGTGTGTGTTGAAATTGTGCCTAAACTCCACTTAAACCGAAAAAGCTTAAAAATTGCAACTTTAGCACTAAGTGTCTAATCACCCCCCTCTAGACACATCTACTTCTAGATCCTACACTATGCAAAACCACAACGGTGATATGCCAATTGCTATTTACCCTTCATAAGGACCCTTTTCATCGAATCCGATCCGACTAAAGTGGGAGAGACAGACACCCGCCAGCCACCTTAGGCATCAAGTGCATGTCACTCGATGGAACCAGTCTCACGTAAGCGTACGTGTAAAGTCGGTCCGGGCTGCTTCATCCCACAATGCCGCCGGATCAAGATAAGACTAGTAACGGAAAGCAAATTGAACAAATCATCGCCCACAACTACTTTGTGTTCTACCCGTGCATAGAATGTACGCATAGACCTAGCTCATGATGCCACTGTTGGGGAACGTAGCAATAATTCAAAATTTTCCCACGTGTCACCAAGATCAATCTAGGAGATGCTAGCAACGAGAGAGAGGGAGTGTATATTCATACCCTTGAAGATCTCTATGCGAAAGCGTTACAAGAACGCGGTTGATGGAGTCATACTTGTGGCGATTCAAATCGCGGAAAATCCGATCTAGCGCCGAACGGAAGGCGCCTCCGCGTTCAACACACGTACAGCACGGGGACATCTCCTCCTTCTTGATCCAGCAAGGGGAGAGGAGAAGTTGAGGGAGGACTCCGGCAGCACGACAGCGTGGTGGTGGAGCTTGTGGTATTCCTGCAGGGCTTAGCCAAGCTCTACGGAGGAGAAGGAAGAGTTGGAGGAGGGAGGGGCTGCACCAGAGAAGGGGTCTCGGTTGCCCTATCTCTCCCTCACTATATATAGGGGGAAGGGGGGTGGAGGAGGTGCCCTAGGGTTCCCTAGGGGAGGGGTGGCGGCCACAGGGGAAACCCTAGATGGGTTTGGGCGCCCCCACCCCTAGGAAACTTGCCCCCCAAGCCGGGAGGGGTGGCTGCCCTAGGGGAGGCGCCCCCACCTCTCCAAGTTACATGAGATGGGGTGGGAGGGGCGCTCAGCCCCTTAGTGGGCTGATGTGCCCCCTCCCCTTGGCCCATAAGGCCCCCCAACGCTTGCCGGGGCCTCCGAAACCCCTTTCGGACACGCTGGTCGTCACCCGGTACCCTCAGAACAATTCCGTACTCCAATACGCTTCGTCCAATGTATTGATCTTCACCCCCGGACCATTCCGGAACTCCTCGTGACGTCCGGCATCTCATCCGGGACTCCGAACAACCTTCGGCAACCACATACTATTTCCTATAACAACTCTAGCGTCACCGAACCTTAAGTGTGTAGACCCTACGGGTTCAGGAACCATGTAGACATGACCGAGACATCTCTCTGGCCAATAACCAACAACGGGATCTGGATACCCATGTTGGCTCCTACATGTTCCACGATGATCTCATCGGATGAACCACGATGTCGAGGATTCAATCAATCCCATATACAATTCCCTTTGTCTATCGGTATGTTACTTGCCCGAGATTCGATCGTCGGTATCCCTATACCTCGTTCAATCTCGTTACTGGCAAGTCTCTTTACTCGTTCCATAATGCATGATCACGTGACCAACTACTTAGTCACAATGAGCTCATTATGATGATGCATTACCGAGTGGGACCAGAGATACCTCTCCGTCATACGGAGTGACAAATCCCAGTGTCGATTGGTGCCATCCCAACAGACACTTTTGGAGATACCTGTAATGCACCTTTATAGCCACCCAGTTACGTTGTGATGTTTGGTGCACCCAAATCATTCCTATGGTATCTGGGAGTTGCACAATCTCATGGTCTAAGGAAATGATACTTGACATTAGAAAAGCTTTAGCAAACGAACTACACGATCTAGTGCTACGCTTAAGATTGGGTCTTGTCCATCACATCATTCTCCTAATGATGTGATCCCGTTATCAATGACATCCAATGTCCATGGTGAGGAAACCATGACCATCTATTGATCAACGAGCTAGTCAACTAGAGGCTTACTTGGGACATGTTGTGGTCTATGTATTCACACATGTACTACGGTTTCCAGTTATTACAATTATAGCATGAACAATAGACAATTATCATGAATAAGGAAACACAATAATAACCATTTTATTATTGCCTGTAGGGCATATTTCCAACAAAATTTAGGTCGAATTTTCTCTATAGGTGCATCTATGCTCATTTTTTAGTAAAGTTAATCACAAACTTATGATTCACACAAATTTCAAAGAATTCAATTTTAACTATTTAAATTTGAAAACTAATGGCACTAACAGAAAGTTTATAATTTTTCTAAAACTAATGGCACTAACAGAAAGTTTATAATTTTGCTGACCTAAAAGCAAAAAGAATTAAAAATAAAGCAAAAAACAAAAGAAAATAAATAATACAGAAAACAAAAAAAACTAGAAAAATAAAATAAAAATAGCAACAATAAGTATTTTGTTGTAAGTAGAAACAAAATAAAATAAATAAAGCAAAAAAAAACAAAAAAACTAAAAAAGTATTTTCAAATTTGAAAACTAATGGCACTAACAGAAATTTTATAATTTTTCTAAAACTAAAAGCAAAAAAGAATTAAAAAATGAAGCAAAAAACAAAAGAAAATAAATAATGCAGAAAACAAAACAAAAAAACTGGAAAAAAAATAGGGCTCGCCCCTGGCCCATGACCATTAGTCCCGGTTTGTGCCACAAGCCGGGACTAAAGGGTTGGTCCTCGTTGCGCTCAGAGTTTAGTCCCACCTTGCCAACCGAAGGGCGCCCACACCGGTTTATAAGCCCGTCCCTCTCTGCCTTGTTGAGCTCCTCTCAAAGTGAAAATAGATGCCCCTATACAGGGAATTTGATCTAAATTCATAATGAATTTCTCTGAAATTCATAGAAATTGATTATGAATTTAGGTTGAATTTTCTCTATAGGTGCATCTATGTTCATTTTTTTAGTAAAGTTAATCACAAACTTGTGATTCAGACAAATTTTAAAAAATTCAAATTTTAAAACTAATGGCACTAACAGAAAGTTTATAATTTTTGTGACCTAAAAGAAAAAAGAAATCACTAAAATCTATAAGTATTTAGTTCTAAGTAGAAATGAAAAAATAAATAGCAAAAAAGAACAAAATGCCTATAATATTTGTTATGACTAACTAAAATTACCAAATTGAGTATAATCATAAAACACAGTAATATTAAATAGCAGGAAAAAGAATGACTCAAAAAATCAATTTTTATAGTAAAGTTATTCATAAACTAGTGATTCACACAAATTTTAAAAAATTCAAATTTAAACTATTCAAACTTTAAAACTAATGGCACTAACAGAAAGTTTATAATCTTTCTGACCTAAAAGAAAAAAGAAATCACTAAAACTATTAGTATTTAGTTCTAAGTAGAAATGAAAAAATAAATAGCAAAAAAGAAAAACAAATGCCTATAATATTTGTTATGACTAACTAAAATTATCAAATTGAGTATAATGATAAAACACAGTAATATTGAATAGCAGGAAAAAGAATGACTCAAAAATCAATTTTTATAGTAAAGTTATTCATAAACTAGTGATTCACACAAATTTTAGAAAATTCAAATTTAAACTATTCAAATTTTAAAACTAATGGTAGTAACAAAAAGTTTATAATTTTTGTGACCTAAAAGAAAAAAGAAATCACTAAAAAACTATAAGTATTTAGTTCTAAGTAGAAATGAAAAAATAAATAGCAAAAAATGCCACCTACTGGGCTATCACGGCCTGAATACGACTAGAAAACCCAACCATGGGCCAGGATTCAGGCCCGCAGCAGGCCTAGTAGGCCCACAGGCATTGCAGTGTCTCATTAGGCCCGTAAGCCTGCAGTTCAGAGGAATTCGAAAGAGAACATAGAGCAGGACTTATAAACAGATGCGAGAGCTCTTCAACTAGCGAGGTGGGACTAAACTCCCACCACCGCGCCAGCGCAAGGCCATTGGTCCCGGTTGGTGCCACCAACCGGGACCAAAGGGGGGCAATGGTCCCGGTTTGTGCCATGAACCGGGATCAATGGCTTTGCTATATAAGCAAAGACTTAGTGTTTTTCATTTCATCTCTGCAGTTGCCCGCGCCGACAACGCCGCCAGGCTGCCCGATTCACACCCCGCCGACACCGTCGCCGCCCGCGCCCCGCACCGTCACCACCCCGACGCCGTCGTCGCACGCCACCCCGTGCAGTCGCGGTCACCTCCCCGCGCCGCCCCGACGCCGTCGCCGCCCTGCATCGCGCCCCGACGCCGTCACCTCCCCGCGCCGCCCCGACGCCATCGCCGCCCCGCCTCTGCCTCGCCGTCGCCTCTGCCTCGCCGCGCCCCAGCTGCCCCCTCCGCCGTCGCCTCTTCCTCGCTTCGGTCAGGGCCGGCACCGCCCCCTCTTCCCCCTGTTTTTTTGCAAATATATAGATATTTTTTTTCTTCTGATTATATGTATATGTATGAGTATATGTATGTGTGTATATCTGTTTAGATGTCCCTTTTTTTATATTTTTTGTTTTTTTGCATTTTTATTAAAATGTATATATGTATGTATATATGTTCTCTGTGTATATATGTATGTTCATGTATATATGCAAAAGATATATTTTTAGAAAAATAGTATTTTTTCTGTTCATAGATTTTTTTGGTGATATTGATTATTGTAAATATGCAAATGTTTGTATATTCATATGAACTCTCTCAGAGAAAAAAAATGTTATCGGGAGAAAAAAAAGTTCTAGGATCGTCAAGGGGTCGAGAGGGGGCCGAGGGTCGCCGAGGGGTCGAGGGTCGAGAGGGGGTCGAGGGTCGCCGAGGGGTCGAGGGTTGAGAGGGTGTCGACGGTCGCCGAGGGGTCAAGGGTCGAGAGGGGGTCTAGGGTCACCGAGGGGTCGAGGGTCGTCGAACTTGTGGGACGTGGATGTAGTGTCCGACACCGACGGCCACATGTATCTCACACCGACGATACTTGCTATTTAGGGTTTCCTCTACCGCTCGGCGACCCTCGATGACCCTTGTTCTCGATAAAAAAAGAGGAAGAAGAAGAAAAAAAGAGGAGAAAAAATAATAGAGGAGTAGAACTCCTCTATTCTTTCTTCTCCTCTTTTTTTCTTCTTCCTCTTCTTTTTTTATCCTTGAAGCGTTGTCGAGGCCACCCCAAACCCTAGAGAAGTAGCGTCGAGGCTACTAACTAATATTAGTTCTACGTTTGCCACTAATATATCCATCTGTCATGTTTGAATAATAATTGCCATGTTGTAAATATTTGTAGAAACTATGGACGGCCCGAGACGAAGTACAAGAAGAGTTGTTGGGGGACATAATCACACGAGGAAGTGATGTCGTCCGCTCGTTGTTTCTGAACGACACCGATGGTCTGGAAGCAGCTAGCTATGATTATGATGACTCTGGTGACCCAATGCCGGTGCAAGAAGGAGACTGTGAGGACGGCTCTGGTGACCCAATGCCGGTGCAAGAAGGAGACCGTGATGACGGCTCCGGTGACCGAACCGAGTCCGGCCAGGTATATATATATATATATATTAGTTAAGCCTGTGCTGACTAGCTAACTGATGCATTCATTGTTTTGGTATGTACACATATTAATTAAGTCTTTGTTCTTTTTTCTAGCCCTCCGGATCGAGCACAACTTCGTTAAAGAGACGAGGCACGAAGAAAAAGTTGAGCTCGGATGAAAGGTTTGAGATCATAGCAATCGCCCTCGACGGCCAACCGATTGAACCCATCCGGACAAAGAGCGCATTTGTTGCTCAGTGCGGGGTTCTGGTTAGGGACAAGATCCCGATCAGCATCCAGCAATGGTCAAAGCCGGCTACAGAAGACCCTGAGGTGTCTTATGTTAATGATATGCAGAAAAATGATCTTTGGACTGAGCTGAAGTCAAATTTCACCCTACCGCCAGAGGATGATCCGGAGAAGCCAGTTAAAGAGCAATTAGTCAAGTCTTTTGCTCTTAAGAGGATGGTAGACCTATTCAGGAGGTGGAAGGAAGAGCTGAATAAGTTTGTCGATAAAAAAGAGACACCAGAATTTAAGGGCAGATATGAGAAGATCAGAGATCACTAGCCCGCATTTTTGGCCCACAAGACATTGAAAAAGAGTAAGAAGATGTCGGCGACAAACAAGCAAAATGCTGCGAAGAAGAAGCATCACCATCGCACGGGGTCAGGTGGCTACCTCGTAGCCCGCCCTAAGTGGGCCAAGACTGAGAATGATCTGGTTGATAAAGGGATCGAACCAGAGACAATTAACTGGCCAGACCGTTGCCGGACTTGGTTCTTCGGGGCTGGCGGAACATTGGACCCTGTATCAGGGAAGTGCATTTGGACGGACGAGCAAATGGAAATACCAGTCAAGAGGCTTAAGCACTATATCGAAGCAGCACAGCAAGGGACGTTCGTTCCAGACAGAGAGAACGACGAGCTCACAATGGCCCTCGGGAATCCTGAGCACCCTGGACGGACACGAGGCACGCCAGGCTCCATTCCGTGAAAGGCTAGGTTTCCGAACGCAGGTGGTTACAAATGCCACGAGAGGAGGAAGAAAGTGGAGCAGAGCCAACTGCAGGCGCTGCACGCTAGGGTACAAGCGATAGAGGAACGAGAAGCAAATCGCAGCAAACGAACTACCGAATCTTCCCCCGAAGCTACCCCGCCATCTCAACGGAAAAGCAGCGTGGCTTCCACCGAGCTGCTTCAGCCGGAGCATGTCTTGACGGCTCCTACCAGCTATCCCGTGGATGCTATCACGGAGTCTCAAAAATGCCACCTTATGACGCAATGGATTAATATGAAGGTCAAGACGGCTGTTGGCTCTGTTTTCCCTACTGAACCCGGCGTAACTTTTGACTGCCGGCCGATTCTAGAAGGATATGCTGGGGTGATGGTGGATGAAATAACGGAGGGATTTGAGGACCTCCAGCTTGACCACCCTACCGGTGAAGGGGAGACTCGGCTGGGTTCTACTCTGAAGACTCCATGCCTATGGCGGAAGGAGCTCATCAACCTTCCGAACTGGACGCCTCGGCCTCCTCCTCCTCCTCCGGCGAGTCAGGGCACTCCGCCTCCTCCACCGCCTCCTCCTCTGGCGAGTGACGATCAGTGCACTCGGCCGGCTCCTTCTCCGGCGCGTGGCGGCACTCTGCCTCCTTCTCCACCTGCGCCGGCGCGCCCGAGCAGTCAGCCTCCTCCTTCTCCACCTCGTCAGCAAGGGCGGAAGAGACTCGCCGCCGCTCCGGCTGCTCCGGCGTGTCGCAGTCCTTCTCCTCTGCCTCGTAAGCAAGTAAAGAAGACAACCGCTCCGTCTGCTCTGCCGGCGTCTAGCAGTACAGCCAGAGGCAGGAGGACATACAGATTCGGTCCTTCTCTGAAGATTCCAGAGAAGTTACCATACGAGAGGACCCCGGAGGAGAACGCCGAGATCGCGCGAGAAGAAGTGAGGAACTTCTTTGAAGGGGTGAAAGCAAAGAAACATCCACCTCCGAAGGAGAAGGTAGATCCGGTGAAAGTGAAGCGCACTCTGGCTGCCCTGACAAAACCACCCAAGTCTCCGCCGAAAGGCAATTATGAGCGCATTATTGGAAAGGCATTTGCCGAAGCGGAGCGGTCGGGAAGTACTGTCAGTGATCAAAGGATGAAAGAACGACGAGCTGGGAAACAAATTGCCCAGCTCGGCGAACAAGCAAAGCAATCGTGCCCCCCGCTCAAGGTGCCTAGCGACATCGTCGCTAATGATCCGAGGATGGTGCCCGGTTATAGCAATCTTGGAGATTACCTGCCCGACGATGTACATTATGATTTCTTGGAGGTGCAGATACAAAGATACTAGTACGGAAAGCCTCTCGTCAAAGATGAAAGATCTCTATCAACGATGATGCAAAGATTGCATGATTGGTACTTGAAAATCTGCAGAGAGTCTGGGGGGAGGAATACTTTGTATGTGAGAGTTAAAAAGGAGCATGACCTTGTTGGAATTAAACTGTTGCATGTTCCATTTGAGGAGTTCTTTCAGTTTTTCAATCAATTGGCCCTCGATAAAGCAACGGTCACCTGCTACTGTCTGTAAGTAGTACTACTTGTGTCATTAAGTCTCTCTATATAGCTCAGCTCTTTCATTGCATGTATTTATAATTATCCTCACTATATTATGCAGATTGAAGATCGTCGAATTGAAGAAAAGACAAATCGGTGATATTGGGTTTATTAACACAAATCTCATAGATGCAACTGAGGTTAAATTTCATGCCGCGGATACTGAGGCCAACTTGCTACGATCGTTGGTAATAAATGAAAACAAAGATATAATACTCTTTCCTTACAACTTCAAGTGAGTGTTATTGTCTTGTGCATATTCGGTTTCCCTTATATATTAGTCAAGGTTATAGTAATGTAATTGATGAGTTATGCATGCATGCGCAGCTTCCACTATATTCTCCTAGAGATTAAGCTTGAGCAGGGAGTAGTAACTGTCTTGGACTCGAGACGAAAAGATCCCCAGGACTATGCGGACATGACTCAAATGCTCGAGAAGTAAGTTAAATCGATCATTATCCACCATATCACCAACTTTGTCCATTTCTGATATCAAGTAATTGTTTTCTTTGTCTGGCAGGGTTTGAAGAAAATTCACCAAAAAAGCTCCAGGACTGCCGAAGAAGCTGGAATTTAGACACCCGAAAGTAAGTACTATAGTAGCATGTTCCACGCATTTCCTAGTGATTCAAGCGCTAGTTTCATCAATACCATTTGGCATTCTTGCTTATCAGTTTGATTGACCTCTATTTCTTTTAAAGTGCTTGTGGCAGGAACAAGGGAATGATTTCTGTGGATATTACGTTTGCGAGTCCATCCGCCACATGACCTGTGAGCGGGGCTACTCTGACGAACAATATGAAGTGCGTAAATAACAATATTCACAATTTTAGTTTATTACCATCATTTGTGTTGAGTTTCATTCATATATATATATATATATATTGACCCCCTTCTTCAAATTAGATGTTTCGGAAGCGGGATGAACTCCTATCACCAGCTCGCATGCGAGCAATTCAAGAGGAATTGGCGGTATTCTTCCTTGACCATGTGATCGCTGAAGACGGAGAATACTATGTGGACCATGCGTCCGTATGTTAGGAGATTATATTTGTAAGAGATAATTATTGTATATATGTAGCCGGTAGTGTCGGATAGATATATGAGAACTTGTTGTTCGACCGATCTCTCGGAAAAGGAGAGGTGGTCGATATCACTTCTCTCTGTATGCATATATGTTCATGACGATCTTCTGTTTCCTTCGTTTGCTTACTAGCTAGCTAGCGTGTCTAGTCCTCTCTATACGTATGTATAGTACGTAGCGTCGACCAAGCACGGACATAAGAGATGACACTTCTTTCTATTAATTATAGCTAGCTAACACAATATATGAAACACCTAAATTAACCCCCCAAAACCCCCAAACCCCCCCCCTTTCAAAAAAACCCAGCCACAGAAATGCTGACGCGTGGATGCCTATTGGTCCCGGTTGGTGCCACCAACCGGGACCAAAGGCCCTCTTGCCTGGGCTCCGCGCACAGGCCACGTGGAGGCCCATCTGTCCCGGTTCTGGACTGAACCGGGACTAAAGGGACAGGGCATTAGTACCGACCCTTTAGTCCCGGTTCAGGAACCGGGACAAAAGGCCCTTACGAACCGGGACAAAAGGCCCGTTTTCTACTAGTGCATTGGTGTGCCCGTCCCACCTATACATAGGTGGAAGGGGGAACGGGGTCGACCGACCTGGGGAAAGAGACTCATAGACACTCCTCATCGGTAGGACTCCTCCTCGGGGTGCCTTGTCCAGGATGGAATCTATGGTCCGACCGACTTGGTCCCCTGGTGGCGCCTTGCCACCTGAGGAAGCAGGGGTTTGGCCCACCATGAACCTTTTAGTGTATTTTAGAAGGTTCTAGAACCTTTCGATAGCTTCCAGGACCTTTTGAGACATTCCGGGAACTTTTCGGACACTTCTGTACATTTTCGAATATCCCAGAACACTCTGAGATCATCTGAAACACTTCGAAGCCCTTGTATGTAATTTACCATCATCTCATTGTTCTGCATGATGGTAGTCGTTAAGCGTGTGGCGATACATGTTCGAGAATATGCAGACATGTCTAGAACACCTTCTAGTCAATTAATATTAGTGGGATCCGGACCGCATTGAAGAAGAGTCTGGATGTTGTTCTCTACAAGTATGGATTCTCCGAAAGAACCGGCGGAACACATAAGAAGTTCACGTTCAAGAAACACATGGCTCGAGCTCCAACTATTCTAGCTACTATGTCATGCCCCTCATGGAGAACATAGTACATGCTGCATCTCTGTTGAAAGATCATGCATCCTTGAGCAAGTGGTCCAAACAGCTTAAGAGTGGGCCACCGAACTATTGAGAGAGACCAAGCACCTCCAAAACTTGTTGGTGGAGATCATCAACAAGGATGTCATCACGGCGGGCAAGATGTTCTACATTGCAGGAGGAACAGTGAAAAGACATCCCTGACTTGTTTGTCGTCGGTCATCGCTAGCTAGAGATCACCTTAAAACTTTACAAGCTCTTATGTCATCACACATGGATGACCTGCATTTCTTTATTTCCATGCAATATTTTGTTTGCTTGACTAACATCCTAAGTATTGCGTCGTCAATGTAATGTGGTGTGCGCAGCATTTATATGGATGTATATGTATGTGATATATCGATTCTTACTATGTGCTAATAATGACAGATGGGATCACGTGATTTGCGGGAGGGGTCTCCGAGGAGGACATGGTGAAACATTAAAAAGAAGGGAAGTGACAAGGTCTCATGAGGGTCATTACTCCCTCCACAAATGAATAAAAAGTCTACTCCCGCGGCATCAAAGAACCCAAATGGCTAGCCCCAGCAATAAATCCATTTTTTGCCTCCGACTTGATACCTCCAACCACCACACTTGGAAACCTATATATACGTATGCTGAAATACTCTCGCATTTCTCTCTTTACGGACCTCCCGTGAAAGAAGCATGATAAGAAAATACGCCATTTTTTTGCCTATAGCCATGAGTGGGAACTGCCGATGTACACCATTCCTTGACCGAGGGGATCCCTGCCAAGGCCAGTACATCCAACTCCGACGTGTCAACCCAAGCTTTGACTGCATTTTCAAATGCGAACGGAGAACCTACACTTGAACAAAAGATGTGCCGCGGTTTCCTGCTCCCTCGTGCAAAGTTGGCCTAAGTTACGGTTTGGCTAACCTCTCCTTGATGAGGAGCCAAGCAAAGAATTTGCATCTGGGTGGTGCCCAATTACTCAGTGGGGGAGACGAGGCCGCGGGGGGAAGCATAATTGTGATCAGTTGATTAATTGATGCAAAAGATGGTGTAATCTGGTGAGCTGGCCCTCCCTGACAAGGATTAGCAACACTTGCCCCCCCCCCCCCCCCCCCCCCCCCCCTTGTTTAATTTTTTTGCTGGCTCCGCGACTGCGATTCTTCACACCATCTCAGGCATGGAAGAAATAGTAGAGCCCTCGAATTAGGCCTTATAGGCCGAGGCCGAGGAGTAGATTCCGCTAGCTGTGAGGTTCCACTTAATGTCGTCGGCAAGGTCGTCCTGAAGGCGTACCGCTTGAATCTTCTCCAAAGGCCACAAAATTGCTCAATGTGTTCCACCGAGGGGCCTAGCTAGAAGGATGAGTCGTAGAAAGAGCCCGGGATTGTTGGGAGCAAGAAAACAGATCAACACAAGACTTGAAGCAGTGTTTCTGACTGCACTTAACTGAACCTCTCTTAGGCGGCCCGGTTTTAATCCCACGATACCATACGGCGCCTGGGCACGCAGGGCTACCTTTCGGCCGGAAGGCCCGATCGACTCCACCGGCCGTGACTGGCCACATACAGCTCCCATTACTAGACCGGAAAGAACATTGTGCACACACACTGCGCGGAGGCATGCGACGCGCACGCTTCTCTGAGAGAGCCTCATGATCTCTGCTAAATGAGGATCATGGCCATGTGAGCGTGCACCTGCTAATTATCTCCGCCCCACAAAATGTTGGCCGGTGGCTCTCAAATCTCCACCCATAGGAGATTTCAATCATGAACGGATCATGTGCGGCGAGTGCCCTGGCCGTGATGAACGTAACGCCGGCGCCCGCCGGTAGAAATTAAGAGGACCGTGCGCGCTGCACGCAGCCGCAGGCATGTCATCGTCGGGCCACCGGTACAACCGCAACTTATTAACACTAAAACACGTACGTACTCTTGATCCCTTCCTGTAGACGTACGTACGTGGGTTGAATTGGCGTCGTCCCCTCCCTGCGGACAGACATGGCGCAGGGCCGTGGATCCGGACAGGCCGCCCCCGGTTTGCACAGACCAACTGTGCCGGCAGCCGTGCCGCGCGTGTGTGGAATCATATGTATCGCTACCGCGGTAGCTCCAGTGCTCGGCAATGAAAGCCCGGGGCCGGGGGCATCCTGCTCCGTGTTGCTCATAGGAAGTACCGACGTCGATCTAGTAGGCGAGACTTTTCCAGATACAGTATGGTACACGGTGTTACTCTGGGACTGTGCGTTTTGAATGGACCGCCAGGTTTTCTTAAGGCAGGCGTCCGGGTGAGAAGCATCAATGCCATCGTCCAAGCAACATAAGTATACCACTTTTTACTACTCTCTCCGTTCTATAATATAAGCGATTTTAACACTAATGATTTTCTCTACGGATATGCTATTGATTTATGACACGTTTTCTCTTGCATTGGGGTTCCTGCAAACAGTTTGGATGAATTTATGCCATCTAGGATTTTTCATTAAAAATTGAATCTTTCTTTTTTATGTCTGATGAGTCTATATCCTGTTCCGCCCGATGGCCCGTGTTAAAATTCCGACATCAATGGAGAAAGCAAGGTTAGAATTAGCATTGTTGATTGTACTTGTGTCAAGTCTACTGATTTTTTGTGAAGTCTCCGTCGGGGCTACTAACCGTTGACCCAACACTTTTTTGGCTCTATGAATTAAGGATGCATCTGTTCTGTAATAGATGGACACAATACTACATCATGGTGAGCATATTTCAAAATCATGTCTAGACTTTGAAAGTGTTTATTTCTGATGCCAAAGTTTGCGCTATGACCTGAACCTTCATCATTTGTCCGAGGGTGCGGATAGGGTCTCATGGAAGCTCGAGCCTTCGGAATCTTCTCCGCGGGATCCAAATATAAAGAATTCTTTAGGGTGTTGCCGCGATATGACTTCATGAGAATATGAAAGGCTAGTCTGCCGACAAACATTAATTTTTGTTCTTTGGCAAGCAGCAAGAAACCGAATCCCTAGAGGGGATCAAGTTTTCTGGAGGCATGGATCTGACCACGGTAAATGCGTTTGGTTTGGCGATGATGAAACTTGTGATTGCATTCTTTTCCTATGCATCATGGCCATATTCACTTGGAGCGCGATCAGAGATGCCTCGGGGTGTTTTAGGAGCCCTTTATATTTCACAGAACTTCACCTTCTTATCATCCAGGGAACAATAGAGAAGGATAGGAGATTGGCATGGGTGGTGTCCTTAGTTTGGTTATTGTGGACCACTCGTAACAAAGCCCTATTTGAGGTAAGAACTTTCAAACATCCTGCTAATCTTATCTACAAAAATGTTGTGTTACTACAACTATGAAAGCTTATTTTAGGGAGACAGAAGGACCGGTCGTTGCTTGAGAAATACTTGGACAAGCTTCACACAAAGTGTCGTCAACTCTAAGTGGCGTCAAGACGGGATACCCCAGGCTAGGGACCTCCTGCTTTCTTGCCGAGTCGGTGCCGGGTTGATCCACACTTGTCCGTGGCATGGCTAGTTTATCTTCGAACCTATTTTTTTACTCCCTTTGCTCGGAATTACTTGTCGTCAAAATTAGTAAAAATGGATGTATCTTAAAACTAAAGTACGTTTAGATACATCAATTTTTCCGACAAGTAATTTCGGGCAGAGGGAGTATCTATTTATGTTGTGTACTTATAGTAATTGTAAGGGGTTCATTCTTGAGGCCGGGCAAGGGCCTCCGCTCTAATAAATGCTTACTTCTGATTTTGAAAATACTTGAACCCCCTGTCCCACATTCTGACCAAAATCTTTTCATCCGACAGGATCCTCCTGAAGCCTTTTCATCCAAATGTCTTTACTTCACGTGTTCGAAATCAATGGTCGAGTACTACTCTGTTCCCTCCACTTCCACTGCAGGCTGGTGGGACAAGTCCTAGCCACTGACTTTTCAACGCCCGAGCGGACGCGTCCCAACTCCGTGTCCTGCCGGCAAATGCTAGAATAAGACGGTCCAGCGCGCGGGAGCAAACAGAATTTTGTCCGTTTTGTGTCCGCTTTCGATTCATCCGTGGCCCAAGTTTGCGTCTTTTTTGAGGTGAAACGAATACCACGCGGACGCGCGAGTCGTCTGCGCGTGTCTTCCCCTGACCCGCCCGTCGGTGGCACAAGACGGGCCTTTTTCTATCCGCCCCCTCCCTTCCTCCGGCCACACCCCCTCTACTCTTCCTCACTCTTCCCCTCGCCGCCGCCGCCGCTGCCATTGCAGCCGTGCAGTTCGGACGCGAGCTCGCCCAATCCCTTCCCCTCGACACCGCCGAGCTACCCAACCACGGCCACCTGGTTTGCGCACCCGCCGGCCGGTTTTGGGGCGGATCCGGTCGGTCTTGAGCTCGGCCGGCTGTGGGAGGCCGGGCCGCGCCATGGGCTGGCCGGGCACCTCGCCGGAAGGCCCTGGCAGGGCCGCAAGGCCATATGCAGGCAGTGGCTCCTCCTCTAGGCGCTCGGATCTGCACCGTCGGTGGTCCGCTGGCAGATACATGAATGGCGGTCGGCCGGGCTCGGTGCTTGCCCAAAAGCTCGCCGGCGCACCGTTGCCACTCATTAAGTGCGACCACTGCCCAAGGATGGTCGTGCGCCGCGTGTCTACAACGCTGGAACATTCCGGATGGGTGTTCATCAAGTGCTTAAACGATGGGGTATGCGCTTTTTTTAGCTTCGGTTTGTGCTCTAGATTTGACTAGTTGTGCTAACTTCAAATTTTGTTGTGTAGAATGGATGCAAGTTTTGGTATTGGGAAGAAGAGTACATCGATATATTGATAGAGCGAAATTTAGTACATGTTCGTGCACTTTTAGCTAGTATAGAGGCTGTAAATGAGACAAGTGCACTTGTTGCTAGATTAGAGGCTAGACACGAGACTAGGTGTGAGGAGGAAGCAACATCGACTTCCGGCTTGAAGAAGAAAGGAGGATGCCAGATCGAGCCTTCTGGCTTGAAGAAGAAAGGAGGATGCCAGATCGACCCTCCTTCACAGATCAACAACGAGTGCATCGAGAAGGCCCTAACCCAACTCAAGGGAGCACTTATGGAAATTGGGTATGTTCTAAAATGTATTCTTGTGGTTCTTGTTTTCTTTGGCCTTACTTTACTAGTCAAAATGTGATGATGCATTTTCCATGTACCAAAAATGAATGATGAAATAAAGTTAAGGACTTGCAAAGAAATAATACGCGGACAGGATGCGGCCGGGATGCGTCCGCGCGGTGTGCGCACGGCCACCGCATCCCAGGACACGTTCGGACACGACTCTAAATCCCTACCTAAACGGACAGAATCCGGATAAAACGGACCTCCGTTTGAGGTCGCGCGGTGGAGTTGGCCTTAAAACGCATGCCATTGCCATGCCGCCTCCCATTTTTTACTGTGTGCATATATAAATACGCCGTGTAGCTTTCCCCACCGTACTCGCCGCCCATTATTTCCAGAGGACACCCCAAAAATGCGTTCAATTCGGCGCAGGCCATACGGCTCTCGAGCGTGTCAGCAGCAGACGTAGGTAGTACCAGAGGAAGATGTGAGTGATCAATCGGGTAAGAGACGGCTGGAGCCAACTCCTGTTTCCGGCATGTAATCGTCTACAGCACAGCACGTGTTTCTTTCTGACCACCTTTGTCTTTTCTCCTCTGCTCATATATATACAGTGTATACGTATGTTTACCGTCGCTGACTGCTGTACAGCAAAAACATTAGAGAGACCGCTGAGGGAGAAAGAAGGGCTATGTGTAGGGTTTGTATTGCACACACATGCATTCAGCAACGCAATGTCGTAAGCGAGCCACGCCTAGGCTAGTAGACCGTGCATTTGGCTTATTGAGCTGAGCGATGAGCTGAGAATCGGCGGGTCAAACGATACAGGTGCCAATGGAAACAAGCACTTGTTTACAGTAGCATTTTTTATACAGAACGAGATTTCAGGGCTGGATTTAATCGTCGTGCATCAATCGTCCGAATTTGGTCCAGTCACGGTTCATGCTTCCTGAGCATGGATCACTTGCTGGAAACGAAATGTGAGTGCGCCCATCCAAACCTTGGCCATGCATGCACTCACTCCGCTACGGTACGGACCGCAAAATTTCATCTAGTGATATCAAAAAAGTTTTCGTCTAGCACCATCATCCTAGACCAGTGGGCGGCGCGGAACAAGATTCCTGGCCTTTTTTTTGTCCTAAAACATGACAGGTTTTTGCGTTTTTGCTGGTCCCACGCCGCGGCGGACTGCCAACGGTGATCCGTCCGTCGAGAAAAGGAAATTCTGATGGCACCACCATGGGGATCACGCGAGGGTCCGAACAAATCGATGCGAAGCAGAGACCGACGCAGCAGGATTTACCCGTGGTAGAAGAAACCTGGAGGAGAATACACACGCGCCCGCGGCCCTGGCCGTGCTCGTGGCGACACACACCGGCGTCCGAATCTCCGTGGAGTCGCCGGTGCAATTATCATACTCGTACGCGGGTGCTTCCCGAATCCCGACGCAAGGAGACGAGCGGGCGTCAGGGGTAGGTTGAACGATCCTGGAACGCCCGTCCGTTCCATCCGCGTGCGGCATCGCGTAGTCAGTGGTATCCAATGGCGCCGCCCATGTCACCACGTGCACGGCGACGGCGACAGCTCCCATTTTCGGCCCCCGCGCCCCAGGCTGCAGTGGTTTCTTGCGGAACTGGAATTACCACCATCGGTCAAAGCCTGAACGCACATCGGCTTCTTCAGACTGGCCTGACAAGCCAGGCGATTATAGTATGGGGCAAGGATTCAACGGCAAAGCAGCTCGTTCAAGTCGACCTTCTTATTGACGCTGCCTGCGTACGTACACTGGAGCACCTCTTGACTCACAATCTAAATTTGGCCCATAGCTTAAGCTTGCCACTTTGCATTTCTTTTTTGTGTTGATCACCCGCGACAACATGAGCCGGATACAGCAGAAGAACCTTTTCTTACTCAGAAGAGAGTCGGCCCATCCAACTGCAAATGCAGATCCCCGTGGCGTCGAGAAACGAAAACACAGATGAGATGCATGGAGCCACGCATACGCATATGCCGGCGGGGATCACGCACGCGAGGACCCGAACTGATCGACGTAGGCGTCGCAGCTCGGCTCGCGAGGCAGCAGGATTTGCCCGAGGTAGAAGAAACTTTGGAGCAGAATACACAAACGCCCATGGCCCCGGCCTCGCTTGTTGTGGCGTCCCGTCCCTGGCGCGCGTCGCCCGAATCTCCGTGGGGTTGCCGTTGCAATTATCATACTCCTACGTGCGCGCTTCCCGAGGCAAGGATGGGGAGGAGACGTGCGTCTCTGCGTTGGGGGTAAAAAATGAACCCGCCCATTCCATCCGCGTAGTCACCCCGTGCGGCGTCGCGTTATCAATCGTCTCGTCAGGGGCATCGCATCCAATGGCGCCGGCCGGCCGGCCGGCCTTGTCATCACTTTTTTTTGAGCAAAAGAGGGGTTTCCCTCCGATTTTCATTAGAGAAAACATAGTGTTTTAACAGACTACATAACATCAGCGAGGGAGCCTTGTCACCACCTACCCACGCGCGCCGCGACGGTGATCGATCCCATTTCCGGCGCGCGGCCACCTCAGGCCGCAGAGGTTTCTTGCGGAACTGGCCTCACAAACCAAGCGGTAGATACAGTGAGGATTCAACGGCAACCCAGCTCGATCAAGTCGACCTTCTCATTTATGCCACGCACTCCTTTAACTATCTCTACCTCCTTAAAGCATCTACAGCCGGACATCTCAAACCCGCTTCGGGCGGGTCGCCCGGTCACTGTTCAGTCACGTTTTTTTGACCCGGACGAACGTCTCAAACGCCTGGGCTAACCGGCATTCCATATCCAGCTTAAATATGGCACGGATATGGGCGTGTCCGCCACGTCAAACCTGGCCCATGCTGGCCTACCTGACCCCACTTATATTCGTCTCCATTCGCTCACCGAAACAAACCCTAGCAACTTCAGTCCACTTCTCTCAACTCCCTTCTGCCACCCGAGCTCACCTCCTACGGTTCCGACTTTCTCCGCCATCGCAGGCAGCAATCGGACTCCGTCCAGTCCGGATCCGTCGACTGCAGTGTCAATCCATGTGGGTTGGAGGAGGCAATGTCAGTCCGCATTGCACTCCGCCGCTTCTCGGAGGACAGTGCCCGGCCGACGAACGAATCCGTCCGCCGTGACGCCATAGCATCGGCTCACCGGGCGCGTGGGTCCTCTGGTGTTGGATCCTTGCGGTCCCGGTCGGAACACCGCTCCTTCCCCATCACCGGTCGGGCAGACTATGAGTACCATTGGGAACGGGCGGCCCGCCGTGGAAATAAGAGGATAAGGGCCGCCGAGGCCCGTGTCGTGGCGGAAATGGCGGCCGCGGAGGCCCTCGCTCGAGAGCAGAATCTGGCGGTCCGTGCCATGGCCAGACTGCCACGGAAAGAGGAGAAGGAGGACAGTGAGGGCGAAGACAGCTCCGGCGACGAGCAGATCCAGCTCGATCCGTTCTTCGACCGGTACTTCTGCGAGAAGGACGACAGGGGCGCCGGGAAGGGCAAGGGCAGCCGTGGATGAACTCCACCGTTGCCAAACATGTCAAATTTTGGTAGTCCGACGGCATGTTTAGTGTAGTGTGATGGAGTAGCCGGACGATGTGTGTGCGTCGACGTAATTGCATGCGTTTGTATGGATCAGAGATATGGTAATTGAGGTGTCCGTATGTGGATTACATTATTTGAGGGTTGCCCGGTCAATGCCTGCAGACGCGTCCGGACGCTTCCTCGGGTGTTTGAGGGGTCGGATTTGACAAGTCCGGCTGTAGATGCTCTTATCGCCAACTTAAACACAATATATACTTCCAACAAAAACAATTTATTTGCTTCCTCATGCTACCATTACTTTTTAAATTGGAGCTATGGCTACTTGACATTGAACCGATGGTTTCAAATTTACGAGAGTTGAGAAAAGCTGAACCGAAAGGCTGAAAAACACCAAAAGCCCCCATGTGACGCGGACCGAGATCCGGTGCCTTAGCACACACAAGGCACACGTGAGCAGTGCAATGCCTTGAGCTTTCAGCCATTAGATCGGAAATAAAGGTTTCATATTTCAGTGAACAGTACTCTGCGCTACAGCGTATTGGTCCTGTAGCGATTGTCCTGTAGCAGACTTTCTGTAGCGATGTACTGTAGTAATGACTCTTGATGTTCATCGGACCGTCGTTTGTAGATCCAACGGCTAGGAGATGCCCTCAAGGCGATATTGTTCATCCGTGCCTTGTGTATGCCAAGACACCGGATCTCGGTTCGATGCATGATCAGGTATGGGTTGCGGCCCTGGCCCTCGATCGAGCAGCTGGCGCGCTTGCCAGGGCTGTTCACTTTGTCTACCGCCCGGCCCTACTCGCTCTGAACACTCTTTTGTTAGTCCCAGCAGTCGGCTTTGGCGCCTAAGCCGGTTCCCGTGCGCATGAAAAGTTGCCATTCTCGGGCTTATTTTGGTGCTAGCGTTCGGCTTCCACCGTTGATGCATGCATGCTAGCCATGCATAGCGTAGGGCCTTCCCCGCTTTACTTCCAAATCACGATTCTAATCTCTCAAACGTCCCGAAAATCCAGCCGCCGGTCATCCCATTCTCGCCACCGTCTGGTGGGACGCTGCACCCGCAACACCTTTCCAGGGAGCCTCGCTGCCGACGGTGCTGGCGCCACTATTAGGAAAAGGCCTACTAGTGTCGTACCAGTTTTGCCTACTAATGGCACCACTAGTATCACGCCACTAGTATTATATACTAATGGCGCACCACGGATGCGCCATTAGTATCTGGTATACTAATGGCGCACCACGCCGTGTGTCATTAGTATAGACCAACATGCGTCATTAGTATGTCTCTCAGGAGGGCATATTTACCCATGTGCTTTGGCATACTAATGGCGCACTGTGGGGTGATGCGCCATTAGTATCCTTTGGCATATTTATGGCGTACTGTGTAGTGATGCGCCATTAGTATCCTTTGGCATACTAATGGCACACTTTGAGGTGGTGCGCCATTAGTATGTATATTAGATTTTTTTTACTTTTCTGATTTTTGTATAGGTTACAAAATATATTATTGGATAGAATATAGACAGCACCACACAGCAACAGCAGATTCATCGAATACAATAGAAGATTAGTCTTCGAATACAATTTATCATACTAGTCTTCGAATTCAAAAGACCGAACAAAGATAGAACATTACAAGTCTCGAGACCGCGAGTAGCGAGTTTGTCTTCACATTACAAGTCGATATCGATCATCTAAACTACCATCACATAGAAGAGAGTTGCGGTCATCACGATGAGCATCATCGCGATGAAACTGGTCTTCATCCGGTTTCTCCAACGCTCCCTCCTCTCTCTCTCTCGCTAGATAGCGGGCGTATCTAGATTCCACCTCCGCCCTAGTGGTGTACCCTTTGTAACTGTTACCGCTGAAACGGTGAACCTGTCTCTGACACTCCTCCCAGTCGTCGTAAACTCTGGGAACCTTACCCTTGTACACGACATACGATGGCATCTCTATGCACAAGCCAAACAACAGACAATACATAAGCAATATATAAGTATGCAACAAAAGGATCGGAAGAGAAAAGCAAGACATTAATAACACGATTCATGGTCCTACTAATAAATAGCATCGATTACATCTAAGTTGAACGACTGTCCAAACCAAAGAGACATACAAAGTTTAATTACAACATGAGCCAATCAATGTTTCAGAACTACACATAGCATCACTACTTTCGACTCGACTCATGGGACCGGAGCGTGGATGAAGCCGCCGTCTGTCGTGATGGTCATGAAATCGCGGGCGTTGTCAGCCTGCATTTGTAGCGTTGTGTCTATCTCACTGTTGGACAGTTGATATCTGAGGTAGAATTGCCCCGAGGTATGATGTAGCGACCCGACCCGAATGGATCAAGTCTCTGTGCTTAAGTGTCATCCCTGGATCGGTATGCTGATACACACAGTACTCGAGGATTTATAACAGAGGTAAATCACATGTATAAAATAACGTAATTACTATTACCTTGATCCAAATAGCGGAAGTAACAAGATTGTTGATTCCCATCAACACCAACGGCAAAGTTGAGTGTAGAAATCGTAACCCTAACGTATCACTTACTCGTCGTAAGAAATCCCGCAACATGAGACGTTGCAGCCACAGAGGGTCAGTATATTGAATATACTGGCAAATTTACAACATAGAAAATGATGAATAAAGGCTATCACTACATGCATATTTGGCTGGTGGAAAAGGTCTATGGTTATAAGGTTTTTGCAAAAAGCCAATTTTTCCCTACTACAAAGGAATAAATTTTATTTAACTATTATGGTGGTTGTTGAACATTGAGAATGGTTGACATCATTCTCAATCCCAATTAAGTAACATCATTAAACCCAACAAAATTATTTAAAGTAACATGATGAGATTCACATGATAATCCAAGTACTAGATACTCAAAATGTCCATAACCGGGGACACGACTAATCATGATTAGTTTATACACTCTGCGGAGGTTTGCGCACTTTTCCCCACAAGACTCGATCGCCTCCGTTTGGTTTCTCGCACTACATGGTGTTTGAGAAGACGGATGACCGAGACATAGTCTTTCAGAAGCGCTAGCACCTTACGATCGGGTAGACCGTACCACCTACATCCCCTACATATGCTAGTCTACCACTGTAAGAGTTCGCACAACTTAGTCAACTATGCTAGAGCCCATAATAGCTTGTGGCTGCACACGGAAATTTCTAGTATGAATAGTCTCATGATCCCTTTGAGCCTGGGTGGCGGTCCAAAAGAAAACAAGCAAGTCCTGGAATACCCAGGTGCCTCAATCCACCCAGATGTGTGTTTAAGTTGCCACCTTAGATAAACCATTAATTAACAATCTCACATCTGTCATGGATATCACTCACCCAATCCACGTCTACTAGCATAGCATGGCATAACAAGCAAACGTAGAAGTAACTCCCAAAGATTTGATAATAAACAGGTAATAGGTTCTACCTCGACTACTTCCCATCCCTCAATTTAATTAGGTCCTAATCATGCAATGTTTGAGGTTTGATCTAATGCAATGAAAACTGGGTATGAAGGGGATATGATCAAAGTGTGAACTTGCCTGCAATGTTGATGAAGATGATTCGCACTCAAAACTCTTGATAGCTCTACTCGTCACACTCCGGTCAATCTATCGTAAGCAAGCAATAGTAACCACACATAAGCAATCACTCAAAAGATCAGAAAGATCGAAGAAGACGATTCGGAAAACATCAAAACCAAGCAAATAACTCTTGCAACATAAAACAATTTCTAACAGTACCAAAATTATATGAATTTGGCCTTATCAGAAAGTTTAGGTCAAGAGCTTCGATTTGCAAAAAGAATCAACTCAAATGGAGCTACGAAACTCAAGTTATGATCAAACGAAGTTTGAATTCAAATCTGATCTAATTTAAATTTTAAACTTTTCAAAAATATTTTTGAGTTGGACTAATGGATAGAGGGGATCATAACGAAGACGTGAGCGTTGGTTTCGTTGGATTTGGACTAACGAGTAAAAAGTTATAGTCATTTGAAAATTAGGGACTAATCTGTAAATACAATATTCACGGATGGGTCCCTGGCCGAAATTAACAGAAAAAGAAAACACTAAATAACGAACGTTCACTAACTAGTTCTAAACAGAGAACGTTCTCTAAATAGATCTAACTAAAAAAAACCGTTTTTTAACGAAAACTGAAATCACCTAAAGAAAAATAAACCGGTTCGGGGCGTCAGCGGCGGCGGTTTCCGGCGAGGCGAGGCGAGCGGCCACGGTGGCGTGCGGCAAGTGGCGCGAGGCAGCGCGGGCGAGGGCAGCGCTGGGAGCGGTGCGGTGGCGAAGCAAGGCGGCGGCGTAGGCGAGCGGGCGGTGCAGCAGCAGCGGCGAAGGGCGCGGCGAGGCGGCGGCGCGGGAGTGCGAGGGAGGAGAGAGAGGCAGGTCCCGGGGCGGCGATTTTATAGGAGGGGATGGGAGGCGGTGGCTTGGCGTGCGCGAGGGGCAAGGCGGAGGCCGGGGCGACCACGGCGTCCATGGCGGCGGCGGCGCTCCCGTGCTGGCTCGGGAGACCGAGTGGAGGTCGAGGACGCGCGGGGCTGGGCTGGCTGGGCCGCGGCCTGGCTGGGTTCTGGGCCGGCCCAGTCGGCGTAGAGGTTTTTTTTTAATAAACATTTTTTTCAGAGAACTAAAATAAATAAAACAAAATAACTAAAAATATTATATAGGCATATAATATATCAAAATTTTCAGAAAAAGATTTTCTACGACATGAGCATTTTTCTAGCATTAAATAAAATTCACACAAATTCAGATAATTCAAAGAGTGCTACTGGTCTAATAAAATCCACTAAAAATCATTTTTAAAATACCAAAATGATTTCAAATAAATTTTTCTCCAATTTTCTATTGTAGGGAATCATGTTACCCTATTTTCCATGTATTTTGTTTTTTTGGAGAAAAATAATTTGAATAAAACTCAATAACCCAAATTGAAAAATAATTATTTCAAATGGATTTTAAATTTGAGTTTCTCTGAAACTCCCAACTCATATTTCATATAATTTGAAGAAGTTATTTTATCTTCGCTCGTGAAAATCATTGAGTTGCTTGAAGTTTAAGAATTTGAAATATTTTCAAATGAAATTCAAATATTTTCAACAACCCTTTTCATTTAAATAAATGGAAGAAGTCATGTCATCTTCTCTCCAGGGTTTTGTGTTTGAAAATAATTTGAATTCATGGAGATCATAAAATCAAAATGAAAGTTTGGGAAAGTCCTTTTATTCCCTCTCATTTAACTTTCAAAAAGTTTCGAATTTCACTCAATCAATCACACAATAATCAAACAATCAATCAATCTATCTATTTATTATAACATTCCAAAATTTAGAATTTTGGGATGTTACATATGAAGGACATCTTGATGGATGATTTCCGTAAACTCCGACTGGATGCAAAAGAATTCTTGTCTGATGTCCGCGTCCTGGATTGCCAACAAGCTCGCGGCCCAATCTTTGAGATTATCAGGTAGCAGAAGGTGATGATGGTCCCGTACGATCGCCCGCATGTGATGGAGGGCGTAGTAGGCATCCTTCTGACCGCCAGGCGGCTGCTTGACGCAGGAGAACTTATTATTGTGGGCGAACACGTGCCTGCCGTACCTACGAACTGGCCTGGTGAAGGTGCCTCTAGATTTGGCGTAGCCGGGGAGAACATCATCAAGAACTTTCTTGATATTTGTGTAGTCTATCTTGGAGTCACGGTTCGGGTCGAAATACGTGGCCATGGAATATTTCGGGCTTATGAGGATGAGTGTGCAATGTTTGTCACTGCACAGAACACGGAATGTTAGAAAAAAAAGAACGATCAAAATCTAAGAAATCATATATTACGGGGCGGTTAGGGGATGACTTACTCGGGAAAGTAAGGCATGAGGAAGTTATCCTTATCTGGGTTTGCCAGAATGACGCCTTCGAGGTATGAACTCGCGACTTGGCGGTCCC